>NC_084590.1:26264504-26364504 GCF_033807715.1 Cololabis saira | reverse complement strand
TGTGCTTTACAGCTGCCCTGATATGTAATCCAGCTTTTTATCCTCTATCTCACCGTGCCACTTTTTGCTTTTCTTTACTTTGTCTTTAATCTCCTTTCTGGTTGCATCCATGTTCTACAAGATCACCAGACACACTTTTTTTCTTTGCGCCTGCTGATTCTTTGGTTGAAACTCTTGTCATGTCACACTAAAGAACACCTTTCATCAGATGATCAAAATAAGACATCACCTAATGGAACACAACATTCCCAAAACCTCACATCGTGTTCATAACATGCACACAAGGTGGACAGTGATATGTGATCAAAGAAAGATTCCTTAAAGAAGCATGAGGTTCCTTTTACAGTAAGAAATGAGACTCTCTAGCGCCACCCTTCGCCACGACGGCCGTTGGGGATACTGCAGCCAACAGCGAAGCCGGCACGGGAGAACTGGGAGAACGCGTATGTGGCGTCATGTGACGTCACATCCGCAGCCCAGCGCGGGAAATTCGGACCCCGAATTGCAGCACATTTTGCAGCACACAGCCTGTTCAAGGCAACGGAGAGATACACTAGAGGGCTCATTCTTTTTGGTTTGGAACCCTTCATCTGACATTATTACTAGAAAACTTAAAACGTATACACATTTTTTTCAAAAATCCTGCCTCAATCCTGCCTCATGCTCCTTTAACTGTTGGTTTTTTTTTTTTTTTTTTTTTTTAGTCACTTAGGCTATGCCAAGTCCTAGAGGAAATAAAAGCATTGCTGAAGGACTGAACATGGTGGTTGGAGCGAAATATTCCCCCCCAAGTTGTCTACATATATATTAATAATTAATGGCACATTTGGCAAAATCTGAAAACCACATATGTATTTTGATCCTGCAACACAGAAGTTTGTTTTTTGTTTTTTTGTTTTGGGGTGGGGCTTATGCATAGTGTGTGTGTGCAAGTGTGTGTCCCTTACCAGCCCAGTTGACGGTCTGCCATATTTATTGACCTCTTTAGAAAAAAAAAAAAGCCAGATTCTATCAAAGATGACCAAAATCACAGACATGAACAGGAAAGAGAAGAAAATAAGGTGATGGGTGCAGCTTGGTGATTGTGTGGTGTGTTGTAGTGTATGTGTATGAGTGTGTATTGAATAATAAGTGGAATAAATTGGCTATTGGGGCGGGGGGTACATGTTTGCTGTGTGGGTATTAATGTGAGGATGTGTGTGAAAATTACCAGAGGTGTGTTTTTAACCATGAGTGTGTGAGTTTTTATATGTTAAATGTTGATTTCAGTATGTAAAGCACTTTGCGTTACTATTATATGAAAAGTGCTATATATATAAAGTTTGATTTGATAGTGAGAAGGTTCCCGGTTCAACTCCCAGGCCCAGGGGTGTTTCTGTGTGGAGTTTACATGTTCCCGCCCGCCCCATGCTTGCGTAGGTTCCGTCCGGTTACTCCGGCTTCCTCCCACAGTCCAAAAACATGCATAGTAGGTTAATTGATGATTCTAAATTGCCCGTAGGTGTGAGTCTCCGACCGCACCCTGACAGAACGGACCAGCCAACATGGACCCAGCAGCGGAGACATTTGCCTTTTGGCAATACATCTGCCGGGAGGCAGACCTAACAATGGCAGGAGGAAGAGGAGTCCCCCTTCTGGGGAATGTGCCTGGCTTTCGGCGGGCCCAAGAACGTTCAAGCTTGGTAAAGGCAGAAATGGAGACCACGTCGGCAGGAAAAAGGAAAAACCAGAGTGACACAATCATCCCTGAAAGGCAAACACAGACACCATCTGCACACAGACCAGAGATGGCAGCAAAAAGGGAGGGATAGCTGACACCCGAGGGGTGTCATGGTAGCAGGGCCGGATTTAGCGAGGCCCACTAAGGTGGGCAGACTGAAATGTAGGGTGGGCGAAAAAAGTTTGGGGGGTCAAACCCCTGAAATGCATAGAAAACTATGCTGTCATCATATCAGTTCATCTATCTTCTCCACAGTATGCTAACCCAATTGCCCTTCCTGACACTCCCCTCTGCATTTACCCGGGCTTGGGACCGGTGTTCTGCCAATCCTTGCTACCTGCCGAGAAATGCTACTTTGTGGTTCTGCGCATGCGCACAGTCGATTTTCAAAGTTTGATTGCCCCGCCAATCATTTCTTGCACAATGTAAAATGGATAATATGGGATGATGAGTATTTGATCCATCAAAATATACCACCCATGACATGAATTGCATTACACTTTGTGAACATTATACGATAAAGACAAAAAAAAAACAATTCTATCGCTTTATTTGATATTCATTCAGTCATTAGCCTTTATTTAACCAGACAGGTCATTAAGAACACATTCTTATTTACAATAACGGCCTGGCAAGAGACAAGGAAGTGGGTTGGGAGTAAAATACAGAAAAAAACAAAACACAAAAATTGTAGCTCTGCAAAGGTAGAAAACCATTAGGTAGCATTTTTGGCAAAGCAGCATGGCAGAACACCGGCACACATAGGACACTGGCTTGTGCCCTGTTGAGGCTGTATTTATTTTATGTTTTTTTTTCTTTTACAATAACCGCGGCAGGCTGGTGGCTCCAGAGCCTGCACGCCATGGACCGGGATAGAGAGAGGTGTCTCCATCCCGGTGCGGGTGGCGGTGGCTGCGGTGCCGTGCAGGCTCTGGAGCCACGGCTACGCCGTAGTGTACGCCGTAGCCTACGGTGTAAGGTACGCGGCGACGCGCACCATTCTGAGTTGGTGTAACGTGGAACCATAAATCAGCCTTTAGTGTGTGCTCTGCGTGCCGGGTCCCTCCGCCGAGACACAACTTTTGCGGTATGCGTTCATTGTTGTGTCTAAAAATGATGTGCAGTGCCCACCCAATCAGAAACGGTACAGATATTCTGTGATATTTTTGTATATTTATAAAAAAATTAAATTATAAAAACATAAAGGATCCCCATAACTTTGATTGGGTGGGCAGGACGCACGTTTGGGTTGGAACAGCCCACCCCTGCCCCCCCCCTAAAACCGGCCTCGCATGGTAGTCAACCCCCCCCACCCCGCCCTCCCAGGGACTGACCCATCCACCAGCCAAGGTGTACTCCGAGCCCGTTAAAGCCCTGGAAGGTCCCCGCTGCAGGAGCACACCCACACAGCAGGGATGTAAACCTAACAACCCAGGTCCCACCTGGCAGTGAAGGGGCCAAAATGCCACCTGATCCTAATTATCAACCCCCCCTCCATCCCAACTGACAGTACCAAACTGTTATATTACCTTAATTTTTTTTTAATCTTCCACTATGGTTATATGTTTATTTGTATGGGTCTGTGAGTGCATTTAATAAGATAAAATACATTTTTAAAAAGTGGGAAATGCAGGGTAACAATTTCCCTGTATGCCAGGTCACTTTTGTTCATCAATGCCAAGGGGATCAGTGAAGTTCAGGTTAAGGTATTTGTCACACAGTCAAAAACTGAAAGAAAAAAGAAACCAAACATGTTAGAATATATTTTTCATGAATTGGGGACTTGCTTGCATCTGTTTGAAACCTACCAGCATTAAGCTATAAAATTGTTATTGTTATTTTACTGGGGACAAAACAGTGTAATGTTTAAGAAGGAATATTGACTGCTGATGTCTCAGTACCTAAAAATATGTTGTTGAGCCACCAGCTGAGAACCATGTCTATCTATATTTCTCGCAGTGTGTCCTGCTTACACTGCTTTCTGTTTCCTAATCTTTATTATTCTCCACCTTCTTGGTTTTGACAGATTAACACGCAATGGGATAAGATTGGATTTGGTTTCCTCTTTTGGATACACAAAACAGGTCTTTCGCTTAGTTTGTAACATTTTCTCGCCACACATTTCCCAGTAATGAATACACTGTTGCTCCTACTACTGGCTTCCGAACAATGGCAGCCATTTTCTGTGGATGTTCTGTGCTACCCTCTGATCTATTAAAAGGAAAAACTTCACCATGAGTCTCATTATGACCCTGAATCAGCAGCACTGATGCCAGGTGGTACAATCAAGTCAACATTTTCTCATCCTCCGTGTGATGCTGATGATTACAAACCACCAAAAAGCATTTGTTTGTATGTCCAAATCTAGAACTGTCTAAAAGGAAATGATTATCCACATCTACCAATGTAGTAAAGGACAAATACTGGAAAATATAAATTTAAGATCAGCCTGTTGGAAAATAACCTGTTCTGAAGTATGGATTAACCAAATGTATTTTAAACATGCACCCTGCAAAGGATAAACGGGCATAGAAAATGGATGGATGGATTTCAAACATGCTTCTTTTCACTTTTGCAGTCCAGGTTTTAAAGTCAACAGGCTGCAGCTCTAAACGCGAACAACAGAAGCCTGTAAAAGACAATAACAAAAATGAGTTTTAATTCAAGTTCACTGGTCAGCAAACATCCCATTCACAGCCACAGGGACAGTTTTCTCTACCACTCAAGCAAAAACCATTATTGTAGCACATTCTTGCCAGATGACAACTGACATTGAAAGCTGTGATCAGGTTCAGGAGTTGCCTTCACCTCCTTGACGGTTTTTAGAGACAGATCATTTAGCAGTGTATTGTTTACCACCATACAAGAAAATCGGTAAAAAAGTGGATATAGATGCTTTTTCTCCTGGCTTGTTTGTTTAGTTTGATCCTATACATGACACTAATAGGGCATGAACCTATGGTATGTAGGAATGTGCTCCCTGCAAGAAAATGTTAAAATGAATGTGGATATTATGGTTAACATTATGGCATATTACATAAAATAAGACTAGAAGGACTAAAATCCTAATGCAATGAACAGAGCCGGATTAAATAAATGGACTACACTAGGCAGACTGTATTTTTTGGGCCCCCCTCCATCGATGTTATTTATGAATTGAAATCTTAAACTTAACAAAGTTACTAATAAAAGTTATTTCACATTTTACATAGCATAGTCATAGTCAAGTTGGTTCTTTGTATTCCAAAATAAGTCATGTGTTGTATATTAAACTATATAAAACTCTATCAGACTATTTTTTGATTTTCATTATTTATACGTTATTACACCGCTCTATTAAATGCTATTAAATTATCCTTATCTTATCGATTGCGAGTGTCATTGTTAAGGCAGTAGTACCAGCCAATCACCAATAGGTGTCAGCATTGCTATGTAAACAGAGAAAATAAGATAAATGTTGTAGGCTGCATTTTGCAGAACATCTTAATTAAATGTGTTGATTAAATTGAATAGTTAAAAAAGAAATAAAAAATACAAAGACCAATAAAATTTGCAGTAAGACAAATTGTGCTGTAGTGGTAAAGATGTTTATTTTCATGGACAAGCATCACCTCTCAGCTCCTGGTCTGGACTGTTCAGCAGTTCTCTCCACTGGCCTGGATGTTTCTCTGGACGGTGTTCTTTACTAGACTGCATTCTAAAAGCAGATTTAATCACAGAAACATCGTAGAAAAATAAGCAATCATTAAATAATTGATCCATACCTTATGTTTGAACCAAGAACACTTTTTTTCACTTTTCTTTACTAACCTGCTCAGACAGCCAAGGAAAACGAGCCTGAATTTGGTGAACAAAAATTCTTGTCCCTTCTCCTGGAGCCCATAATCACACCTGTGATTAAGTACAGGAACAAGAAGACAAACATTAACCCTTCACATTTATCAAGACCATTTAGAAACTGTCCAACAATAAATAATAATTAAAGCTGCAAGCAGCGATGAACGGGCCCTCGCACTCATGGCCACCGCCCCCATAAGCATATACGAAATGACACCACCCACGACTTTCTATGTCAAACCATCCAAAAGTTATGGCAGAAAATAGGGACAACCAATCAGAAGAAGGGGCGGGGCTAATTCAGGCCAATGAAGGTCAAGGACTCAATACAGAGTCCGATGACACCACCCACCACTCTCTATGTCAAACCATTAAAAAGTTATAGCAGAAAATAGGGACAGCCAATCAGAAGAAGGGGCGGGACTAAGTTTCACTAATTATGGTCAAGGACTCAAAACCGAGTCTGATGACACCACCCACGGCTCTGTATGTGAAACCATTCAAAAGTTATAGTCAGAAAATAGGGACAACCAATCAGAAGAAAGGGCGGGGCTAATTTTCACCAATTATGGTCAAGGACCGAGTCCGATGACACCACCCACGACTCTTTATGTCAAACCATTCAAAAGTTATGGCAGAGAAAAGTATTCTAGGGGGCGCTGTTGAGCCATTTTGCCACGCCCATTAATGCAAACCATGAAATATCACATTTATCAACAGGCCTGGCTTGCATGCCAAATTTGGTGACTTTTGGGGAACTATCAAATATGGACCAATCAGATGAAGGGGGGGCGCGCTTTTTGGCGTCTAGCGTCGCCACGGTAACACTTTTGAAAGAGAAAAGTAATGCGCGTAGTTGCAGGATGGAGATGCATATTTTGATGTATAACACACCTGGGTGTGCTTTACGGTTCGGCCCGTATTAACTGCCGAAGAAATGGCATAAATTGCGCCAAAATTACGCGATCAATTCAAAATGTCCAAAATGGCCCACTTCCTGTTCGGTTTCGGCCATGGCGCTTAGAGACTTTTCTTTAAGTTGCGAAATGATACAGGTGTGTACTGATTTTCGTTCATGTATGTCAAACCGTATTGTGGGGCTTGAGGCACAAAGTTTTTTCTGTCTGAACCAATCAGATGAAGGGTGGGCACGCTTTTTGGTGTCTAGCGTCGCCACGGTTTTGAAAGAGAAAAGTAATGCCCGTTGTCGCAGGATGGAGATGCACATTTTGATGTATAATACACCTGGGTGCACGTTACGGTTCGGGCCGTATTAACTGCCGAAGGAAGGCATACATCTTGCCAAAATGACACAATTAATTCAAAATGGCCGACTTCAAACCATATTGTGGGGCTTGAGCATGGATGTATTATAGAAACTGGATCGGAGACTAAAAATGGCCGCCCATTCATTTCAATGCCTTCTGCTCAGCCAGCGCATAAGCCGAAAAAATCTCTGACTTCCGGGTTTACTTCCGCATACAGCGGCCCATAGAGCATGCGCAGTTGAGTCACCTCCCATGATGCTCTGGGGCCTCCCATCATGCCCCGGGGGAATGCCGCGAATATTAATATAATATGTATTAATATAATACATAAATTAATGTATATTATTACATGTATAGCATTACATATATGATTAATGTATTAATATAATATAATTACATAATATATATTAATATAAACATCCGTGGAATGCACGGACACGGCTGTGACGTCATCAGTGACGTCACGCCCAGAAAGAGACTTTTCTTTGACTTTTCTGGCCGTTATAAAACATTTTTGACGGATATAAAGTCCATGACTTAAAAATATAGAATACAAAGATTAGTAATTGCCGGTGATTACAGCTGGAGGTGTCCTGTGAACAGTTTTAGAGGCTTCTCTTTTACTATTGCGGTCTATGGGAAAAAAGCTTTCTGGGCCGCATGGGATTTTCTGTTGCAGTACCGCGGGTGGCCACTGGAAAAAATCGGCGCGCCTTCTGACTGCCAGACCCGGGGGCTGGGCTTGAGGCACAAAGTTTTCTAGGGGCCGCGGTTGAGCCATTTTTCCACGCCCATTAATGCAAACCATTAAATATCACATTTTTCGCCAGGCCTGGCTTGCGTGCAAAATTTGGTGACTTTTTGGGCACGTTTAGGGGGGCAAAAAGGCACTCCTTTCGTCAGAATAACAATAATAAAAATTCCTACAGATACAATAGGGCCTTAGCACTGTAAGTGCTCGGGCCCTAATAAATAAAACCAGCAGCACTTACTGAGGAAACCATTTAGCATACTCCACTCAGGGATAATCTTCAGCCTTTCAGCATCGCAGCAGAAACACGTCATGACAGGATCATCACGATCTTGTGGAGAAATAATAAAATTTATACATAAGATGAAAGACAGCTGTTTGAGATTTGAATATACTTGGTTTGTTCCTCATATTTAATTTAATTATAGTAGAAAGTATAGCCCTATATTATACATTTAATTTATATGCATTTTACATTTGATTTTAATATTCACTTTACTTATTCAGATTTAGATTTTTTTATGGAAAACTTACATTTACAGATGCTTTCTCCTGAGTTTTGATGAGGCGAAGTCCAAGTTCAAAATCCAGATAGGTTGTAAATCCATTTACAATTGCCAACAGGGCAAAGGCATTCAGTTTTTTTTCTGTTACTGTTGCTCTCCGATATGTTTTCACTCGTTTCAACTCGTTTTGATCTTTCTCCTGAACAGTTTGCAATCGGTAATGTCTGATACATGGGAAGGCAAATGTCCACATTAGGGAAAGCATCCCTCAAGCCTAGGAGCTTCTTGTACATGGCCATGACTGATTTTTCATCTTTTACCACTGAGATGAACTGCCAAAACTCTGCTGTAAAGTCCTCCTAAAGATCCTGAGGGTATATTTTCTTCATCTTTTCTGTGGCTGCATGGATTTGTTCAGTGTCCATTGATTGCATTTGATTTTGACAGGGATGATTTAGTGCAAAGTACTCACGCATCCTGTCGTCAATTTGGACCCACTTTGCAGGATCAGATGGATAGCTTGACAATACCCTTTCTGGGTCTAGAGGCTCCGTCAAAACTATATTGGGCTCGCTTATATTCGGCTGCTGTTCTTCCATAATTTTGTCATTCTGTGACGGCGCTTATGTTGACGGCGCCATAGCGTCTCCGGGCCTGGCTCAGCCTCCGGCTCTGCTGACACGAGCAGGTTCACAGCTGTCGGACGGCTGCCCGACACAAACTTCTGTACAGCCCCCCGCTGTCTCTTCTTTTGTTCCTCTTCATTTTTTTTCTTTTTACGTTTTGCCGCACCTGAAAGCATCTTGAATGTTACTCAAAAAACAACCTGGCTGCCTGATAGCTTAATTGTCCCGCTTAGTCCTCCCCTCGGATTTAACTGAGTGGCGTTAATGTGATGTAACGTAACGTTAAAGTAAACTTCATTATTTTTAATTAGTTAATAAATATTGATATATTAACACTGAAATAAATTGTAGATAGGACATATATTTTTATTTACTTAATATTTTGTCCCTCTGTCTGGCCCCCCCCCCGCCAATCAGCCCTAGGCACATGCCTAGTTTGCCTTTGCGTTAATCCGGCTCTATGAATGCGCAAATTGGAACAGTCGATAGGAATTCCTGAGTCAATTTGAAGTCACAAGTCCTTCAAATTAGAATAAATGTAGCTCTTTGAACAATAGAAATATATGGGGAAATATACATGATTTTTGAGTCTTACCGTTTTTTTTTGTTTTTTTTCTTTTTTACATATTTAAAACATTCTTTTCATTCATTGCATTGTTTATCATCAGATGCTGTAATTTATTCTTAAACATTCTTCTGACCAAGATTGAATGTTTTTGAGAAAGATTTCTTTGCCAATGGTGTACAAAATAACACACAAGCGTAGGTGACACAGCAAACTACACATCCGTCCATTTTATTTATATATTTTAAAATTAAACATATGTTAAGCATAATACTGAACTGTATATTAACTCTGACATGTTGTCCGGAACATCCGGGGATTGAGAAACCAGCCAAGTGGATGATTTACCAATTTAGTCACCAACCACTAACAGCTGTTGTGGATGTTTTTCTCATTTAGAGTCTTTATCCCTTTATCCCTACTCCTCTCAGTCTGTCTCTTTCTGTACTACTCCCACTATCTCCCACCATTGCACTGTGTGGATGTGTGTAGTTCTTGATGAGGAAAAGCACATGATTAATGGATCCATCCAACAGCGTTTACACTGCACTCATCTCCACTTGCCTTTCACGAGTATGGACCTACACAGTTGTCAGACTCTCCTGTCCCTCATCATCCCAGGTAACAGTATGTACATGGTATGTAGATGACAAGGCGTCAATTAAGAGATTTTGACTGTGCAGAACTCTATTAGTGAAGCACCAATCAGCACTTAGTCAATCCAGTTTTCACCTGTTCTTTCTCTTATCTGCCCAGTTGTGTTTATCTGCATAAGTGTGCATGTCCTATTCAAAAGGGTGCTGAGGTGCCTAATACCCACTGTGGCAGGGTGGAGGAGCTGCAGCCACTCAGGCTGACGGGACACAGGTGTGGCCCGTCGGGCCCCCGTAGCACTCGCCCTGCTACACTGGCGCCCAACCGACAGGATAGAGAGGACACAGGGTTTTCGTGCAGAACTCTTTATTTGCAGTTTCACCAACACACGTGCACAAGCACCTTCTCCCACAGCAGACCAGCCCAGTCCTCCTTGCAGCTTCTCTGTCTCTCCCTTATAAGGCTGGCAGGACGGAAAGGCTGACGGGCCACACATGTGTCCCGTCAGCCTGTGTGGCTGCAGCTCCTCCACCCTGCCACACCCACCATATACTAGACAGTTTTGAAAAACTTTAGTCTTTTAAAAATTCTATCTAATGTACATCACCCTCTGACATTCAAAAGCTATTAGCCACTGGATACTAAATATTTCCCCCCAAAACCAGGGATCTGGATGAGTCACTTTTTTCCACCACTACAACCAAACCAAGTCAACATCAATTGTCCCCCATGTCAAAAAAAAACTCTCCAGCACTTTCATTCTCATTGAGGATGACTGC
This sequence comes from Cololabis saira, assembly GCF_033807715.1. NCBI lineage: Eukaryota > Metazoa > Chordata > Actinopteri > Beloniformes > Belonidae > Cololabis > Cololabis saira. Next base: position 26,353,858 of record NC_084590.1, on the reverse strand, counting down.
TAATTTCAGACAGCCTGAGCCCTAAATATAAAGATAAAACTGAGGCATATTTTAAGTTGTTCAAGACTAACTTCAACTGCCTCCATGTGTTTTACTTTTAAACTACAGCAACAACAATATTAGTTGCTATTTTTGAATATGTTGCTTTATCTATATCTGTCTGACCTCTTTTATCTTGACCTGCACTACCACTAAAACAAATGTGTGCAATCCATTTCATGAATCCAAAGATGCATAAATGCGCATATCAAACTACTATCTGGTATCTTATCCCATTTATTCTGCTAACCTTTTTTTCTAAAAGCATCTGATCTTAAATCATGCATGAGTATACCTTCAGTAAAGTGTTCAGAAATTTCCTGAAAGGCTGAAGCTCACCTGTGTCTGCTCCATTTGTCTGTCCCTCCTTTTGCTCTTTCCAAACTATCTGTTCTCTCAGTGTGCTGATATCAAATGAACCAGGGTGCCCTTTACACTCTTCCTCCATCTATATGTTCAGTTTGGTGAGAGCTTCTAGAGCTTTCGACCTTCTGCCTTTCTTAGTCATGCATCCCTATCCAGTTCTGCAGTTACAAAGATGTTGCTGTCATCTTTGATTTTTTCTGTTCCTTTTCCTTCTCTTTCACCATACATTTTTACTTGTTTTACACTCAACCCCTTGTTTTGTTTGTACCATCTTTTTCTGTCCGTCAACTCTCTAACCATCTCTTCCACATTTTTCCCTTATGCTTCTGTGTGACTGGTCATGTGGTTAACAGCAAATCTAAGCAGATATACCAGGTCCACATGGTAAATTGAGAAACTGTCTTGCCCTTGCATATTTCAGAGATGCACTCTGACACAAGTAAAACATACCAGCTTTCATGACCCATTCTTGCATAACAAATGTATGAGTTATCACCACTACGCTTCCATCATGTAGGAAAGTAACCAAAACTCCTACTCCTAAACTTCCTCTTTCTAGATATAATTGTATTAACAGGACAAGGTACATAGTTAATTTGGTCAATATATACTATATTAATCATCAAACAATTGCAAAAGCCTCTTCTAAATTAAAAAAAAATATTTAAAAGAAAAAACTGATGACCTATTTAGCTAGTACAGGTTAACTGCTTGGCATCTCTGCCTGCCGCACCTCCTCCGGTGCACTTTGAGGTCAGCTGCAGGGTCTTCAGCTGGTGCAACCGTTCACTGATGTTTCAGCCCCTAGCCAGGACACCTCCCGGTGGGGGGGCAGTGGCTTTGTGGGGACGTCTCCCCACGCCACTCCCTGCAACTGACCTCACTGGGGTGTTGAGCCCCAACTGCTGTCCCTCCTCCGTAACCACATCCAGAAACTCGCTTTCTCTGCCTCCTCTGCCAATTCCTTGATGGCCTTCTTCAGGCTGTGACCGGTCATTCCCGCAGCACGAAGGAGCCGGATCGCAAACCCCCCCACAAAGCCCCTGCATCCGACCTCCACCGGGTGAATAGTTGCGGACCACCCTCCTCCTCTGCACTCCTCCGCCAGATCGCTGTACTTCTTGAACTCATGTGCTACTGGTATCCCCTCCTCCCAGGGCACAGTCAATTCGATGATTAGGACTTTCTTGGCAGCTGTGGACCACATCACAGCGTCCGGCCATAGCGTTGTCTGTGTGATCTCAGTTGGGAAGACCAGCTGCTTGTCCAGGTCGACGCGCATTTCCCAACTCTTTCCCGGGGTAAGCAGACGTCCTAATCTTCTGGTCACTGTCTTCTGTCCTACCTCTCCTGGTTTGATGAAGGCAATGTTTTGCCGATGGGGATCGGAGGAGTTGTTTGCCCCGACTCTGCATCTCTCCAACTGCTCTGCCAACTTCCGCAGCACCTGATTGTGCTGTAACCGGAAGCGCCACCGGAAGCACCCCTGTGTCAGCGCGATGTTGCACCCTGACAGGATGTGTTGGAGACCTGCATTGTCCTTGCTGCACAGGGACTAAAGACTAAAGACTTGAGTTTGATAATGCTCAAAGGTTTTATAATATATAAAAATATGTAAAGAATAGGGGTAAAACGGTATATCATGGTGGTGTATCACCACGGTGGCGTTACACCACCATGATATACTGTTTTTATGCATCACTCTGGGAGAGGATGCTCCTAATCTTTGCAATATTATGGAGATGGAAAAAAAGCTGCTTTACAAACCTGATTGATATGCTGTTTAAAGAGAGAGAGCTGCAGGAATGTTCAAGTTGTGACCCTTTGTCAAACTGGCTATAGTGCTAAACAAAAAATGTGGGTTATTTTTATTATCCTCTATCAATGATGAATAATAAGCTGTTCAACATTTGGGATGGGCTCATATGTGATTTTTTATTTTTTTGTATATTTTGATCCCCGATTTTTTTATCCTACCTAAGTGACAGTGCTGGGCATTGCTCCCCTCTACCAACCCCGGGAGGGCCCTGCACTGAGCTCAGGTCTCCTCCTTAACCCGAGGAGTGAACAGGCCGCTTCCTTTCACCAGACAGGGTGGGGCTTCTCTGGCCGGACATAGCGCGTGGAAGGATCACGTTATTCCACCCAGATCCTCCCCACCCTATCTGGCGCCCTGGCTGGCGAGAGGGGGCAGTGTGTAGCGCAGAACTGCTAATATCAGCTTCACTGTTTAGGTCCAATTATTATGGAATACATTTCACGAGCAGGCAGCGCGCACATTTAAAATACTCGACGAGATGACGACTTCACACTACATTACCCACAATGCGGTGCACACTAGCATAATAACGGGCACCAGCTCCATGGCCTGAGCCCGGTGCAGTCTTTACATGACCAGTGAAGAGAGAGACGTTGTGGACTTATCATTATATAAGAGTCCGACAGTGAAAATGTAACCTTTCTGTGCAAATTATGTCCACCTGCGCTGAGAAAACAAGTCCGAACGTCTGTCTCGTCAACTTCAAATTTGAAACGTCATGTGGAGTTAAAGCATCCGTCCAGTGTGAGAAAATATCTGCAAGTCCTTGACAATCAAAAAAAGTAACCAGGAAAGACCAAGAAGACCCTCACCAGCCCTAAACAACCAGAGTCACACTGCCTGCAGCCTTCAGGGGTTTGATTTCCCAGGTACAGGTAGACACACTGATAATGGATTACATTTTTGGAGATTTACAGCCTCTGAGTAAAGTTGAAAAGCCACTAGGACAATACATCATAAAGTGAACAGTTTTAGGATAGGGTGGCATTTCATTCGTACTTCCCACCTAAAAAATATTGAAATGAACTGAATTTGAACTCGTTCAAAATGGAAATGGTGAACTCTGAACGTGAACTGTTCATTTTTAAACTATGTGAACTGAACTTTGAACTATTTCATGAGAAGTATGAACTTGCACAACACTGCTGTACTCTATTGCCCTTACTTTTTAACAACTTGTGTTTTTATTATTTTACCTCTTTTCTTATCATTTTATTTGTTATTTACTGTTTAATTGTGTCTTGCTGCTTTTAATGTTGATGTAAAGCCCTTTGAATTACCTTGTGTTGAATTGTGCTAATAAACTTGCCTTGCCTTGCCTTATTCAGGGTTTTTCCTGGCTCAAATTGAGGCAGAGGTGGCACCATCCTGATGATGCGCACACGCGTGTGGGTATACCGTGCCTTCAACCGGCTCAAGTAAACACTTTTTACAAGCAAGATATTTTGTATTTTGGGAGTTCTAATATGATTAAAAATATGACAATTATCATGTTAAAGCATTATTTTATTAACATAAAAATATAAATACAATTAAAGCTGCAAGCAGCGATTAAAGGGCCCTCGCACCCTTGTGCACGTTCAGGCGTGCTGCAGTGGAAGCGCTTGTATGACTTGCATGTAGATGTCTTCAGGCCTGGACATTTAGCGGATGACACCAGCCACAACTCTCTATATCAAACCATTCAAATGATGGCAGAAAATAGGATGACGGTGCGGTGCAGTGCGGTGATGTCATCAGCGCCTGGCCAGTGATTGGACGCGCGCCGCTTCAGGCGCCACCTCCAAAGCACACTGGGCTTTGTAGTCCTTTACAAAGCGGCCATTTTAGGAGGCATTCGAAGCTGATTTCAGACCAGGGGTTGAGCCAGCTTTAAAGTCGAATTCACAAGTGTTCATAAACAGTCAATAAGAGTTCAGAGTTCACATGATCACATGACGGTGGTCCAACATCAGTGAGTGTATGTTAGTGTCTGTGTGAATGGATGTCCTGCAATTGACTGGCAACCTGTCCAGGGTGAACCCCTGCCTCTCGCCTGTAATTAGATGGGATAGGCTCCAGCAGACCCCCGTGACCCTGCAAAGGATAAGGCGGGTATAGAAAATGGATGGATGGATGGATGGATGGATGGATGAATAGGTCAGTTGTCTAAACTGGGTTAGGGTGTGGACCTCTTGGCCGCATTATCGGCCTATGCCGGGTGGCTGGTGCTCAGCTGGGTCCTGGTCCATCACCGTAGGTGTCCTAGCTGCCTCCTCCCGTTGTCATGAGGGCTCCGCCCGGGGCTTCCCTCTGTCGCCTGCTGGGAGGGGGGACGGCCTTGCTGGCGAGAGATTTCCTCCCGCCCTCTTCTGGTGGGCGGCTGGTGGCCTGGGTTCAGGTTTCTTCCTTGTTGACTTCTGGTCTCTCAGGTAGCGTGGTTGTGCCCTCCCTCCTCCACTATAGTTGCAGTTCAGGTAAAACCTTGTTTTCACTTTGCACACACACAATTACACAGACATACACACCTGCTCACTCACCTACATATTCACCCCACAGTTTTGGGGACAGATAATCGCAGTAGCCTAGTCCTGATTTACTTTTAGAGACCTGGAATGGTTGCTGTTTGTGTCTCTGCCTGTTCCTGTTTCTGTTTGTTTGTTTTCTCTCTTGCAGATTCCAAAGGCTTGTGCGCCCACTGTGTTTTCCTGTGTTTCTCTCATTTCAGACTTGCAGCGGATGCCACCCCTCACAACCCAAGTAAGAGGTCTACTTGGTTTCTGTTTTGATACAGTCACAGTTGAAGACACTGGTTGCTTTTGACTGGAGCAAAAGCAAAGATCCAGTATCTTCCGATAAGCAATACCATTCATGCTAAAGACTTCAGATATCTCCTTCCCTCCTATCAGTCTTTCCCTTCACTGTCATCTACGTTAGACTTCTTAATAGCCTCTGTCTTTAGTAATGATGAAAGTCTTCACACCTCATTACAATAATTTTTACTTTTATTGTTTTACCCTTTATCTATTTTTCCCTTTATTGGTGGTATTTTTCAACTAGTAGTAATTGAGACATGACGTCACTCTTCAGTGGAGCTCACCCAAATACAATCCGCTCTGCTGCTTCAACTGCTTTTACTAAAATAAACCCAGGGGAAGATGATAAAAGAGCAAGGTAGAGACACATATATTCATACGAGTTTGAACATGTAACGGCAGAGAGCAACTGGAGAAGGGATGCAAGTAAATAATAAATGGGAGACATCTTCAAGCCTCCCTGCAGAGCAAGTACAGCAGGGGTGGATTTAGATGGAAAGCAGGAGGAATAAAGAGCTGCATCAATCTCGCATGCATTTAGCGACGCAGGAATACAGGGTTAAAAAAAATTGGCAATTTTGATCATTAAAATGAAAACACTAACCATCGTAAAATAAAAGAAAAAGAAAACCTACAGAATTACTGGGTATAGTCATATAGGGAAAAAGTACAACCTAATTAAATTCAGAAGTTTTATGTATATATTTCTGTAATACAAAATTGAACAAAAACAAAAAAAAAGTGGTTCTTACCAGGTCACAAAACTAGATTGCTACCACAAATAAACAACATACAAACAACGTATTATATTATGTCAATATTAACAAAAAGATGATCAAGTCTGATCAAGTGGACTTTATTAAATGATTATCTGTGAGTGTGACCACCTCTTTAATAACAGAAGATTCTGCAGTTTGTTTGTCTGCAACATTCAACTCAATGCCAAGTGATAATTTCAGAGAAACAATTGACCATTTGTCAGCGTTCTGATTGGTCCCTGACTGACCAATCACAAAAATCATTTTTAGTTGCTACATCCGGGGCAAAATATCCGCCTGGACAAATAAGCCGTCTCTCTCTTTCACATAAATGGAAAAAGCATAGTTTTTACTTGCATTGTATCAAAATTGAAAATCACTGAATTCTTTTTTTAAAACTTTGTATTTGTAAACTGCCAAAACAAAAGTCAGCTTGGCAGCAGGCTACAACCCATAGCCAGAACCGCAAAAGCGTTTTATTTAATATTCTTAAAATGGTTAAGCGGTGTGCTTGGGGAACTTGTAAAAGTGACACCCGCCGCTACCCAGCGAGAATAACAGGAATACATTTCATGCCAAAACCAATAGTAAATTACGAAAAATATCTGCTTTGGATAAAGCTATGTGGACGGCCACACTTGCAGTTCAACCCTTCCACCATGCTATTAGCTAAACTAATCAAAAGATCTTGTTTTTGCCAAAATCCTCAGTTTTTTAAACTCACTACACAGTACCTGAGGTGTTCGTTTTTTATTTATATCTAGTTACTGTTGATTTTCTTTGGTACATTAATCAGAAATAAAGTGATATAAAACCCAGTTTTTACAATGGGAGTGGATGGGAGAGATTTGTAAGACCTAGCAACAGGGGCGGAGTTTGACAAAGGGTCAATTGGTGCTTCTCATTGAAAGGGTTGTTACATTATTTCCTAAACAAATTTAGTTCATCATTTTACACTGAGAAATATTATTCACAAAAGGAAAACATTGAACAAAGTAGCCATTCTTTCTTGGCATTGACATCCCAGAAAATGCCCCATGTATCTCAATAACCTGGAGCAAAATACTTTTAAAACATTATTACAATTTAATAAAACTAATTATCTTGTAAACATTTCAGATAAATATTTGAAGTCAACTGTAAGCAATGAATACTTCGTGTGGATATATACAACCCCACGATCAGCAAAACATCACTCGAAACTGATATTTCGATTGTGAAAACCGCATGAACCATTTTTTCAAAACAATGTAACTTTATTAATATTAAGAGAGCTGTCCTATCACCTACATCTTTCTTTCTTCTGTTCCCTTATTTATTTTAACTTCATATTTTGTTTAATAAAGTTAACTTCATCCACAGATTTAACCATAATCAAGTATGTGTCTTGGAAACGGGCAGGTAGTATCTCTGCAGACCCCTCACACCCAGGACAGTCTGTTTGAACTCCTCCCCTCTGGACGGCGCTACAGAGCACTGCACGCTAAAACCTCCAGACACAGAGACAGTTTCTTTCCCCAAGCTGTTGCTCTGATGAACTCTCATAACTCATAGAGTCTCAGAGAATGAATTACCGTGCAATATGCTGTAACAACGCACCTCCTGATAATCTATCATATCTACCTCATTCTGCTGCACCTCTCACTTTTTAAAAAATGTACAGTATATATGTTCTTAAAAGCTGTCATTACCATGTCTGCCTCAGTACTGCTACACCTTTCACATACTTTTAACCACCTTTAATTGTATATATGTTAATAAGTGCCACATTTGTTTATTTACTGTACATTTGTTTATTTACTGTTTGCTACATTTAAAATGTAGCAAACAGCCTGGGGCCTGGCTGGGCCTGGGGGTTCTACTTGAGCTACTTTCTCGTCAGCAAGAGAGACGACGGACGTCGTCCCATCTTGGACCTGAGGGACCTCGACGAATACGTGAAGGTCCTGCCCTTCCGGAGGCTTGACCACAGCGGAGGCTCTGCGTTGGTCAGGAGGAAGTGGTTTGCAACTGTGGTCCTACAGGGTGCTTGTTTCACGTGCTGGTCGCGGCACGTCACCGGTAGTTCTGGGGGTTCGCCTACCGGGGCCACCGTTGTCGGTTCAGGGTGCTTCTGTGCAGGCTCTCCCTGTCACCGAGGATTTTTTCACCAGATGCATGGTGGCAACCCTTGCCCCTCTTATACCTTTGGGCCTGCTGTCGCTACGCCCCCTGCAAATGTGGCTGGACAGCCCTCGCCTGGATGCCAAGAGGCACGGGCGCAGGCTGGTCAGGGTTTCGCGGGTGTGTGTCCATACCCTTGCACCCTGGAAAGACAGGACATTCCTGCTGAGGGGTGTGCCCTTAGGCGCTGTCTCCTCCCTGCCAGGAGGCTGTGATCAGTGGTCCTCACAGGTCCGCACGCGCCACATCAACGTGCTGGAGCTCTGGGCTCTGCACTTCACACTCGAACATTTTTTGCAACTCCTGTGGGGGAGGCACGTGCCGGTTCGGTCAGACAGTGTGTCCACTGTCCCTTGATCGACCACCAGGGGGGGCACCGACTCTGCACAGCTGCTGCAGGTGTCCCGGGGCCTCCTGGCGCGGACCGCTCCTCGCCTGCCCGGCCTTCGGGCGATGTTCCTGCCTGGACACAGGAACCAGGTGGCGGACTTCCTCTCCCGGCGCAAGCCGACTTTGCAGAGGGTCCTCCAGAGGGCTCACGGGCTCCTCTTGGTGGCCCCCTTCCGACCGGGGAAACATGGTTTCCACTGCTCCGGAGGCTCTGCTGCGACACAACTTGACGCCCCCCAGAGGGACCGTCTTTCCCAGCTGGGGAGTCAGGTTTTACACCCCGACCCCGTCGTCTTCAGCTCTGGGTCTGGCCGCTGCGGGGCCCGATCCGTTGTTGTCAAGCTGTCCTGAACCCGTCAGGGCTAGCATCTCGAATGCCCATGTGCCTCCAACCCGCCTCTGGTATGAGTGCGAGTTGGGAGATTCTCTGTCTGGTGTGCAGACGGGGCAGAGGACCCTGTTCTTCGCCCCGTGGCCACGATCCTGGGGTTCCTTCGGTCCCTCCTGGATGGTGGCCATGCTCAGTCCACTCTAAGGGTGTACGTGGCGGTCATTTCATCGCAACGTGCCCTGGTTGAGAATGCCACCGTGGGGTGCCACCGGCTGGTTTCTATTTCTCAGGGGGGCTCTGAGGCTGCGCCCCCCCCGAGGGGCCCAAAGGCCCCAGTGTGGGACCTGTCCACCGGAGCTAGGTGCCCTCTCTTCTCCACCCTTTGGGCCCTTGGCCCAGGTGGGCCTGAAGTGGCTCTCTATGGAGATAGCTTTTCTCCTCGCTATGACATCGGCAAAGCGAGTCGGTGAGTTACATGCCCTGTCAGTCAGCGGGTCCTGCCTGGGGCGGAACCCAGATGGCTCAGGGGCTACGTTGTGGCCGAACGTGGCGTTCCTGCCCAAGGTCCTGCCACGCACTCGTACTAATCGGCCTATCCAGCTTGGCCGGTTCGACCCCGAGCCTGCAGAGAGTGGGCCGAGCCCTTTGTGCCCCGTACAGGCCCTCGTTGCTTATGCTACCGCGCCTGTGCGACGGTCGGAGCAGCTTGTTCTCTGCCATGGTGGCCCCAACAGGGGGCGTGCTGTTTCTGGACGGCGCCGTCCCACTGGGTGGTGGACACCGTCGAGCACGCCTACAGGGCCAGTGGCCGCCCCTTGCCTATGGGGGTGATGTACCACTCGACCAGAAGCGTCACAGCTTCTTTGGCTGCCCTGAAGGGGGTGCCTCTGGGGGACATCTGCACAGCGGCTTTGTGGACGTCGCCGGACACGTTCTCCAGGTTTTACCGGATCAATGTCGCCACTCCCCAACCATTGGGCGTGGTTCTACTCCCGGGTCCTTCTGCCCCTGGTCAGTGAGGTAAGTGACCGGGATTCTACGTGACATTGTTGGTATTCGTCATCCAGTGCTTACAGCACCGCCTGGCGGTCAGTAGGGATGAAATAGAACGAAAGAACTATGGTTCTATGAGTCCCGGATGACCGCCAGGCCTGCTGGTCACTCCGAATCCTCGTGCTCTCGCGAGAAGATTCTAGGAGAAGATCCATGCTGACGCCGGAAGTTATACCCCTTCCGGGGGTCATGCAGGGGTCACGGGTGACGTGACATTGTTGGTATTGTACTCGACATGCGCATGCGCGAGGGAAGATATCCAGTGCTTACAGCACCGCCTGGCGGTCATCCGGGACTCATAGAACCGTAGTTACAGGCGTAACTTTCGTTTGATTGTATTCCTGACAGTGAACCTTTTTAATGGTGCATGTTTTTCCACAAGTGGAAAAAATAATTACTAAACTTAGTCAGTGCCATTTCTCGATTATTGGCTTCAAATACTTCCAGCCAGCATACTTCTTTCACCTCTTTAACAAATACCTCTTGATTAAACATACTATATGATCTTTTCAGCACCGTTTTGGGTCCAGGTTTACCCACTTTAATGTTTCTCACCATTATAACTAGATTATGATCGCTACAACCCATGGGCAGAGACAAAATACTACTGCATAGCTCTGGGGAATTTGTAAAGATACGATCTATGCATGTGGCTGTTTTAGCACCATGTTTTACAAATATTCTAGTAGGTTTATTCATGACTTGAGTTAGTCCACAAGTCGTAGAGGGAATTTGCAACTTGGTTATTAATGGACAGTTACAAGCAAGCCAGTCAATGTTCAGATCACCCATAAAGTAAGTATCCTGACCCACCACGGTGTTATTCTCCAGCATTTCACAGATTGTTTCTAGATATTCATTGTTGGCACTAGGAGGTCTGTAGCAGCAACCAAGTAGAAAAGGCTTCTTATGAGGTAAATAGATTTGTATCCACATTATTTCAATACTGTAATTCATCATATCCGAACGCACTTTTACTGGTACATGATCTTGAACGTAGAAAGCTACTCCCCCACCATATCTATTTCTATCCCTTCTGTAGATGTTGTAACCTTTTATCTGTAACTCAGCGTCATCAAAAGAAGCATCCAAATGAGTCTCTGAGATGGCAAGTATATTCAAGTTATGTTTGAATAGTAGTTCAGTTATTTCATTAATTTTGTTTCTGAGACTATTTATGTTAATATGAGCAATACTTAAACCATTCTTAACTTTTTTATGTTGTGACGTGATTATGTTTGCCATGGGGTGTAGAAAGAGTTCTCAATGTTGTCATACCTTCTTCCTTTAGTTAGGAGTGCTAGTGCGAGGGTGGATAATCAGCCTGTCGTGTCTGAGATAGGCGATGTCTCCTCTTTCACGTGCAGCCTTCAGCTTTGGCATTAGTTATTTTCGTTTCAGCCTTACAGCATCAGTATAGTCCTCATTTATGAAGATCTTGGTGCCCTTCAAGCAGGGCCGCCCCTGCCTACACGCAGATCACGCACAGTGCGTAGGGCCCCGCGATCCGATAGGGGCCCCGTTTTGCGCAAAGGATGCGCATATGCACAGCCGTGGTGCGTGCTACTAGATCAGCTGTCAGCGCGAGGCAGGAGAAGAGGGAGAAGAAGAGACCTTATTTTTTTTTGTAATCTGACACCGCACGCGCAGTCACTGCAATGATTGACAGCAATCGATCTGACCAATCACTGGTCAGATGCGCTGCAGGCACTTGTCAAGCAGCTGCAGGTGAAGACGTGATGGCTTCGAAAAGAACCTACGAGTCAGGCGCGAGCAAGAGGGAAAAAAAAAGCAAAACACGAGGAAACTCGTGCTTCTCTCGAAGGTGGGTATTTGTTGAAGTTAGTGCTCCAGCACTAGTAAAAATGTAAAACTTTGTGGCATAAGCAAGCACTAATCCTCCATGCTCAGCACTGCTGCTGCTGCAGGTAGGAGGAGAGATGCTGCTAGCCTCCAGTAGATGTGGACTGTGGTCTGGAGATGAAAGTAATTTTCCAGCGGCCCTTACGATTTATTAAATGTCTTGTTAACACCTTTGTCTGCATATGCATTCACCTCTGTTGAAAGGCAGTGGTAAATTTATCAGTTGTTGGTCGTATTTTCGGCTAAACTTTATAATCTATTTTATCACCACACAAGGATTTGGCTAATTATTTTAATGGGTGTAAAATGTCGCCATCTGTTGGTGAATTTAATCTATGACAGGCAGTTTTGGAGGAGATATTAGAGATAAATATAGATAGAAATGAGTGTATTTGATACTTCAGTTGACAGAAGGAACTAAATTTGAATGAAGCTACATTTTGAAATGTCAGTCAGTTTGGTACTGAATTAGTATGTTTTATTATATATTATATTATTATATATTTATTAGCATTGTAGTTGTAGCCTATATAATAATAATACTGCTAATAATAATGATGATAATAATGACAATGATAGTAATAATAGATAGCAATAGCAATAGTTTTTTTAATTAATATTAGTATGAGTATAGAAGTAGTAGTACTGCCAGTATTAGTGGTTGTAGTTTGCATTATAACCGATTATAGTAGATACTACTAATATAGTATACATATATTAGTATTATATTTGTAACAGTTTTAAATCAGTGATTATTATTTGTTGTTGTAGTATTTGCATTAATTGCGTTTTAATCTTTTTCAGACTAGTATTTACTTGAATTTCATTCTGTAGTTTACCATTAAGAACAGAAAATATCTTCATGATCTGCTTGTATGATGGATTTCTTGTCTGAATTTCTTGTCATAACAGGGTCAATGCTGAAATTTGTGACCAAGGGAGACTCAGGGACAGCATCAGCAGCAGACACAGAGGAAGCACCCAGTGATGCAGGGCCATCAAGCAGCACGACAGGTACTGATGCAGCAGCACCAAGTGCATCACCAGGGCCATCAAGCAGCACAACTACAGGTACTGATGCAGCAGCACCAAGTGCATCACCAGGGCCATCAAGCAGCACAACTACAGGTACTGATGCAGCAGCACCAAGTGCATCACCAGGGCCATCAAGCAGCACAACTACAGGTACTGATGCAGCAGCACCAAGTGCATCACCAGGGCCATCAAGCAGCTTCTCTTCAGCCACAGATACTACCATCACTACTCCAAGTGCACAACCAGTTGATCCTGCTCTTTGGCCAGCACACTTACCAGATGCCGAACGGGTTGAATTTGTGCGCAGAGGGCCTTTTAGGGTTGTGTCAGATTTCACTTTCCCTAAGACAGATGGAAGAGGTTTTCACAGTGCACTGTCCTACCGGTCACTTGCAAATGGAGACAAGGTAACAAGAAGTTGGCTTGTGTATTCAAAGCACAACAACTCTGTGTTTTGTTTTGCTTGCAAACTTTTTAGTGCCCAAGATATAAAGTTGACTACCCGGGGACATAATGATTGGTCTAATATTAATGCTGCTCTCAAGAGTCATGATAATAACCAAGAACACACAAAGTCAATGCTCAAATGGAGGGAACTTGAGCTTCGCCTGAGGAAGGGCCAGACGATTGACCAGCAGGAACTGACTCTACTAGAGGAAGAGAGGAAAAGATGGAGAAATGTCCTTGCACGTCTCATTGGTATCACCCTGTCACTTGCATCAAGAAATCTGGCTTTCAGGGGCACTTCACAACACCTTTATGAGCCAGATAATGGCAACTTCCTGAAGGAAGTTGAGCTGCTTGCCAAGTTCGACAAAGTCCAGCAAAACATTGTCTCCTGTGTGCAAGCAGCAAAATATTATTCCATTATCCTTGACTGCACCCCTGATGTAAGTCACAAAGAACAAATGTCAGTTGTACTGTGCAGTGTGACATTGAACCCCAAGCCAGAAGTGAAGGAATACTTCTTGGGCTATTTGGTAGTTGAGGAAACTACTGGCCTGAACCTATCAAATGTAATTGGATAAACTGGAAGAGCTGCATATTCCCTTTGAAAATTGCAGGGGACAGGCCTATGACAATGGGGCAAACATGAAAGGAAAGAAGCAGGGTGTACAAGCAAGATTGCTCAACAAAAACCCAAGAGCCCTCTTTGTGCCTTGTGGTGCACATACCATGAATCTTGTTATTGCAGATTCAGCAAAGTCCTCCAAGGATGCTGTGGGTTATTTTGGCTATTTACAGAAGCTCTTTACTTTTTTCTCAGGAGCCACACAAAGATGGAGCATCTTGACAAAGCATGTAAACGTGACACTGAAGTTCTGGAGTGATGTTAGATGGGAAAGCAGACTTCAGAGCATTGCTGTCAGACACCAAACCAAAGAAATCCGGGATGCTCTCCTTGAGGCAAGGCAAACTGTTAATGATCCAGTTGCAAAAGTAGAGGCCCAGGCTCTGGCAGAGGAAGTGGCTTCCTACAGGTTTTTGATCTGCTCCATTGTGTGGTTTGACATTCTGACCACCACCAACCAGGTGAACAAGCTGCTTCAGTCAAGTTCAATGCAACTTGACATTGCTGTAAAACTCATTGAACAAGCAAAAACCTCTCTCTCTGAGTACAGAAAGACTGGGTTTGCTGATGCTCAGTCAACCGCCAAGGAACTCTGCGAGGGCCTTAACATAGAGCAAGAACTCAAGAAGAGACTGAGGAGTACCAAAAGGCATTTTGCCTATGAAGCTGCAGATGAGCCCATGGATGATGCTTTGAAGAAGCTTGAGGTGGAATTTTTCAACACTGTTGTGGACTCTGCTGTCACATCACTGGAAGACAGATTTGAGACATTCACTCAGGTGAAGGAAAAAATTGGTGGCCTGCTTGATTTCAGCCAGCTTAAAGGGATGCCCAAAGACACCTTGCAGGAACACTGCACCAAGGTGGAGAAAACATTGACTGCAGCAGGAGAGTCTGACATTGGTGGTGCAGAGATGGCCCAGGAAATCATGACCCTTCCAGAACTGCCAACACAAACAACTGCTCTGGAGATGCTGTCATTTCTCCATGAAAATCATTTGCAGGAACTGTATCCAAATCTCTGGATTGCCCTCCGCATTGCATTAACTCTCCCTGTCACAGTTGCCTCTGCTGAGCGAAGCTTTTCAAAACTGAAGCTCATTAAAACATACCTCCGCTCATCAATGGCACAAGAACGTTTAAGTGGCCTGGCTATCATAAGCATCAATTCAGAATTGGCGCAGCAGCTGTCATATGACGACCTCATTGATGACTTTGCATCCAGAAAATGCAGACGTGTGCATCTGTAAAAGGCACACATGCTTGTTTTGCACTCTTTCAGTGCCTGAAAGACTCAATGGTCTGACTGTTAGTTTTTTGTAGACACAAGTTGAAGTTACTGTTAATATTTAATTGTTCTTTGTGACTCAGATTTATTTATTTTATTCAGTGTTAAGTTATTTTTCCTGCCTGTTCATTTACTTTGAAGTTACTTTTACATTTTACTCACTCTTTGTGAGTCCGCTTTATTTATTTTATTTATTTATTTAATTCAGTGTGAATTTAGGTTTATAATTTTGTTCTTTGTTCTTACTAATAAAGGTTGTCAAGTTCAATGGCATTTCATTATACTGTCGTTTTGTACCTGGGGGGGGGGGGGGAAGACATTTTTCCGCTTAGGGCCCCATTTTGGTCAGGGACAGCCCTGCCTTCAAGTGTTTGGCTCTTTGTAGAACCGCAGTTTTATCCTTGTAGCGCAGGAACTTAACAACAATAGATCTCGGTCTGTCTCTCACCACATCAGGTTTCCCTGTGCGGTGTGCACGTAACTTCTGCTTTAGCATGTCTTTCACTTTGTGTGGTTTTTGCTTCTCACAACACTAATGTTCACTGTAACTGCTCCAAACACTTTAATTAGGGCCCGAGCACCTTCAGTGCGAAGGCCCTATTGTATCTGTAGGAATTTTTTTTTTTTCTTTCTTTTTTCTTCTGACGAAAGGAGGGCCTTTTTGCCCCCCTTAACGTGCCCAAAAAGTCACCAAATTTTGCATGCAAGTCAGGCCTGGCGAAAAATTTGATATTTAATGGTTTACATTAATGGGCGTGGCAAAATGGCTCAACAGCGCCCCCCGGAAAACTTTGTGCCTCAAGCCCCACAATACGGTTTGACGTACATGCACGAAAATCGCTACACACCTGTATCATGGCACAACTTAAAGAAAAGTCTCTTGGAGCCATGGCCGAAACCGAACAGGATGTCGGCCATTTTGAATTAATCGTGTCATTTTGGCGAAATTTATGCCATTCCTTCGGCAGTTAATACGGCCCAAACCGTAACGTGCCCCCAAGTGTGTTATACATCAAAATATGCGTCTCCATCCTGCGACAACACGCATTACTTTTCTCTTTCAAAAGCTTTACCGTGGCGACGCTAGACGCCAAAAAGCGCGCCCACCCTTCATCTGGTTGGTTCAGACAGAAAAAACTTTGCGCCTCAAGCCCCACAATACGGTTTGACGTACATGAACGAAAATCGGTACACACCTGTATCATGTCGCAACTTAAAGAAAAGTCTCTTGGCGCCATGGCCGAAACCGAACAGGAAGTCGGCCATTTTGAACATTCTGAATTAATCGCGTAATTTTGGAGCAATATATGCCATTCCTTCGAGAATTAATACGGCCCGAACCGTATCGTGAACCCAGATGTGTTATACATCAAAATGTGCGTCTCCATCCTGCGACTACACGCATTACTTTTCTCTTTCAAAAGTGTTACCGTGGCGACGCTAGGCGCCAACAAGCGCACCCCCCCTTCATCTGATCGGTCCATATTTGATAGTTCCCCAAAAGGCACCAAATTTTGCACCCAAGCCAGGCCTGGCGAAAAATTTGGTATTTAATGGTTTGCATTAATGGGCGTGGCAAAATGGCTCAACAGCGCCCCCTTGAAAACTTTGTGCCTCAAGCCCCACAATACTGTTAGACGTACATGCACGAAAATTGGTACACACCTGTATCATGGCGCAACTTAAACAAAAGTCTCTTGGGGTCATGCCCGAAACCGAACAGGATGTCGGCCATTTTGAATTAATCGTGTCATTTTGGCGAAATTTATGCCATTCCTTCGGCAGTTAATTCAGCCCGAACCGTAACGTGTCCCCAAGTGTGTTATACATCAAAATGTGCGTCTCCATCCTGCGACTACGCGCATTACTTTTCTCTTTCAAAAGTGTTACCGTGGCGACGCTAGACGCTAAAAGGCGCGCCCCCCCTTCATCTGATTGGTCCATATTTGATAGTTCTCCAAAAGTCACCAAATTTTGCATGCAAGCCAGGCCTGGTGATAAATTTGATATTTCATGGCTTGCATTAATGGGCGTGGCCTAACGGCTCAACAGCGCCCCCTAGAATACTTTTCTCTGCCATAACTTTTTAATGGTTTGACATAGAGAGTCGTGGGTGGTGCCATGGGACTCTGTAATGAGTCTTCAAGCTTCGTTGGCCTTAATTAGCCCCGCCCCTTCTTCTGATTGGTTGTCCCTTTTTTCTGCTATAACTTTTGAATGGTTTGACATAGGAAGTCGTGGGTGGTGTCATGGGACTCTGTAATGAGTCCTTAAGCTTCGTTAGCCTTAATTAGCCCCGCCCCTTCTTCTGATTGGTTGTCCCTTTTTTCTGCTATAACATTTTAATTGTTTGACATAGGAAGTCGTGGGTGTTGTCTTTTCTGATATGCTTATGGGGGGCGGTGGCCGTGAGTGCGAGGGCCCGTTCATCGCTGCTTGCAGCTTTAATTTACTTTTATTTTCTTTCAAAAAATAAAAACCAAAAAACACAGAAATGCAAGCAGCCAGTAAAAAACCACTGTAACAATACATTATGAAGAAAGACCCAAAAAGATATGCGTAGGTCTAAAATTTTGAACTAAGTCCTTACATGTGATTGCTATTTAATCAGGGTCATCATATGTCCAATTAAACTATCAATACTGGTGTGAACGTCTGCAGTATGTATAATTTCTAATAGAAGACACTATTAAGTTGTAAGGGCCCTTTTTGGTGAAACAATATCTGAAGAAAACTTCGTCTGGTGAGCCTCACCAGACTCCTTCAACTGTAAAAACATCCCACATAATGCATTGCTGTCACATTCTTGTTTTTTTTTTTTTTTATTATAGCTCGTCTGATTTTTGCCAAGTTCTTATTTAACTTTGTAGTGATCCAAGCCTCATTTACGACACCTCTACTCACAGACGCATTCTTCCCAAATCCAGGGACAGTGAAATTCACATGACCTTTTTTCAATAAGTCACACTTGGGGAGGAATGGCCGTCTGATAAACCATAAAGATACACATTTTATCCATAAACAAACCAAAGAAGAATTTGGGAGAGTCCTTAAAAGCAGAACGAGTAGAATCCACACCAACCTCTCCCTGAATAAGTTACACCTTGGGAGGAAGGCTTCGGGGAGGCCCAGCACGGCCTGGCACAACAAGGAACAAAGGACTCTATAGTCGTAAAAATTATCCAAAAAAACCCCAGAACCATTCACATCCTCTCATGCCTTTCACAGCTCTGAGAGAAAACTTTAAGAATGGAATGTGTGAATTAACTTAACAAACCTTCAATGTGATTTCCCATTCTTTAAAATTAAAGTATACGTCTCCAGTTCACCACCATGCGTGAACTGTTTTGTTTGTTTGTCAAATGATCAAATGATCAGTGATGTTTGTTTGTCAAATGATCAGGTCCTTTTATTAAGTCACAGGACCAATGAAACCAGGTGCCTTATGTATATTTGTTAAGATGTATGCATGAAAACCATAATACTATTTTTTATATATATATGTATATATATAAATACACAGTAATCTCTCGCTATAACGCGGTTCACTTTTCACGGTCTCGCTGCTTCACGGATTTGCATTGTGCATCGTGTTCTGCATTCTGATTGGCTAAACAATCTCCCCGCTTCTTCACTTCCTGTGTCAATAACGTTGGTCGCTTAGCAACAATGCTGAGAATAGCCAATGAACTTCAGCGAGCAGCTCAAGAACGGGCCATTTGATGAATCGTTCATTACAGTTCTCAAATATAATCGATGGTGGTATGTCGGTTTATAAGAATCTTTCTGCTCAGAAGAAAAAAGAGAGAAAACAACAACCCATAACTATGTTCTTCTCTCGAAAAATCATACCTGCACCGCGGGATTTAGAAGAAAAAGATGCTACAGAGCGAGTCAGGATGCAGCGGCATCAGAAGAGCAGTGAAATACGCACGTTACAAGTTACATAGTGCCAGTGAAGGCGATACAGACCCCCTCAGACCATGACAGAGGTGTCATTAAACCTGTTGTAAGTTGATGTACCATCACAATGACTCTGGAAATATTATATTAAGGTGGAAAAGTTACATAGTGCTGCTTTAAATTTTATTTCTCAAAAAATGGAAAGATACAAGTAAATACCCTCCTGCTCTCACCGTTCTTAAAGATGCATTGGGATGAATTTTCTTGAA
Source organism: Cololabis saira (assembly GCF_033807715.1). Classification (NCBI taxonomy): domain Eukaryota; kingdom Metazoa; phylum Chordata; class Actinopteri; order Beloniformes; family Belonidae; genus Cololabis; species Cololabis saira. Next base: position 26,334,714 of record NC_084590.1, on the reverse strand, counting down.
TGGTTTTGTTATTATAATAGTCAACAAAATGCAGCAAAATGCCTGAGTAGGCCTCAACTTGTATCAATGTTTTAGGCTCCGAATGGCTCTGACATGTACTTGCTCATTACTTGTTGAGACAAATGTGATGCAACTCAAAATGTGTCAACCAGCATTACTGTGATGCAGACGTTTGAACATGAATCATTAGCCTCAAGCAACAAGGGCCTAGAGTCTTTATAATAAATCTTTGTCAAACAAGGCTAGAATGTGCAAAAACATGGATACCTTTATCTGTGAAGTATGAGTCTTACAAGTATAAGTCTTACATCCATCATTGGACGCAAGCTATCAAGAGCATCTTAGAACTGGCAGTGAAGACTCCTGTTGCAGTGTTCAGGGTCACGATGCCATTGTTTCTGATATTAAAAAGAAAAAAAGGCAAATTTAAAACATAGGAATTCATCACTTTAGGAGGTCAGAAGCCTCCATGAATCCAGCTACTATGTACCGATGTCATCTATGCACACAGAGTTGTGTCTCTCAGGGGACAGTGCCTTATAAACGAGCTGTCAGTGAGAGGGTCTTCCTCACCAGATAACCTCACTGGAAAAGGTCCCTTGAAATGCCGGTGGAGACAAGTACAAGTACTTGTGAATCAATTTCCAGGCCACTGGAGAGATGAGTACAGTAACGCAGGATAAGCTGCATTGTGCAACTCGGACACAATGTGCTGTTGAAATGAAAAAAGGCACAAAAAGGACAAGTAGCATATAGTTCTCACCATGTCAACCTTTCCAAAGGAAAGATGAAATGGTTCATAAGGTTGAAGAGAAGAAACCAGTTCGCTACACCTTGGTGACTAACCTACAGCCGATCTCTGATGTCATTATCTTGGTAAAAGAGAGAAGGCGGCAGGCATTTAATCAGGAATGTGTAACCTTCCTCATAAAAAGATAAAAAATGTTTACATGTAAATTCTGTCAGTTAATGAGTTATAATTTATGGTGGAATACAAAGTAGACTCATGATTACTTTTATTTTTAAAGTGTTGCAGGAAATATGCAGTGGATTATAAGACTGTCTGGAGTGGATAAAGAAGAATATATTTAGAGATTTTGCGTTGGAATGGGTCTTAAAATCCTTTGATTTTTCTACTCAACATTACTGATCCAAAATTGCTGAATGGAAAATTATGTAGATAACCTGTTCTAAGTCTTCTGAGCCTAGGCTTGAATAAGTATACTAAAGCACAAAAAAAGTTAAAGTAATTGATTTTGGTGTTGACGTGACTGTAGTTTACACACCACCTATTAACTTAATTCTAACATCTTTCCCTGTTTTGTAGTTGTCATACCTTTTGCATCCTGTTGTCGCCACTTGTTACCTGCCTTGTGGGAAGCTCATTTTATAGCCTGACAAAATGTGTTTTAATACTGCAGTACCTGAAGACGATGAGAATGAGGTGTAACCCAGTTGCTAAATGAGCAGTTGGTTATAAGATAAAATAATTGTATGCTCTTCTTCTGCCTGTTGAATACTTGACAGCCTGAATTGGTGAGTTGTGTTTAAGTTATGGTTAGCCTCTTGCTACAGTAAATGACTGAGTTACATGAACGTTAACACTTTAGCACTTTAGTAAAGCATGCTTTGTTAAACACACAGACATAATGTGTACAAATTACCGAGTGTTTTTGTTACAATGTTTGTTTCATGTTGACGTAGTGTGTATTAGGGGTGTGCAAACAAGGGTACCTCACGATTCGATTCGATTTCGATTATTGGAGCTTCGATTCTTCGATTATAACGATTGTCGATTCGATTCGATTATTGGTGCCACGATTCTTCGATTATTGTGATTTTTAATGCTTTTTTCCATACAAGATTGATTTTGTCTTCATCTGTGGCTACATTTGTAAATAAATAGCCAATCAATGAACTCAGTTCCTCTAACAACACTCAATAAGTAAATAACAAGGTTTTTTGAACATTTGACATGTATTTTTCGAGGACACAAAATAATTTATTTTATGACTATGTAAACATTTGCTCTTTGAATTACTTAACTTTGACCAGGGAAAGCTGCACTTGCATGAGAGCCCCCTCTATTGGCGGAAAACACTGAAAACGGTCAAGCCCTGGATTTAATGACTTCATTAATTCAAGTAAACAAGATATGTACTTCCATCAAGTTTATTTAGTGTAAACATATCTGCCATATTTCAAGTGAACAATAAGAAATGTGCATTCTTGAAAATGAAATGATTCAGCAGCTTATTCAGTCTGACTGAGTTAAAAAAAAAAAAACAATCAATCATCGGTTTTTTTCCCCTTATAAATATCAACAGTCACGTTCCATTACAGACCTTAATGTGTGCTAGTCTGTGCATATCAATAAATATATGTGCAATTCATATATCATCATAAATTGTAGGCTATAATAACGATAAAATGTTCTAATTCTTAATTTACCACTGTCCTGCACGCATCAAGGCCGCGAGCCAACGCGGATTGGGTGTAAAGCCTGATTTATGGTTCTGCGTTAAATCGATGCAGAGCATACGCCATAGGGTACGGCGCAGTCTACGGCGAGGTTATGCGGCGACGCGCAACCTTCGCCGTAGGCGCTGCGTTGGTGTAACGCGGTACCATAAATCAGCCTTAACAGTCACAGCAAATTTGCCGTGAAGGAGATTAGCGCTAAAGTTTAAAAGAGGACTAAATTTGTACAAAGTTTTGAATGTTACCCCGTTTTCCACGTTACCTGGATTATTTTGGGTTATGGAAGAGTCAACTACCGTTGGTGAGTCAGTGTAACCTTCATGAATAATTTCTTTATCAGAATGTTGTGGTAGCTTTGACCACCTGCCTATTTTAATGTGCTTTGTGTTGTTGTCAAAGAGACCGCCGAGTCTATTCTCTGTTATAGAGCTCAGAAATGATGTTATAGGCCGCTGTGTCTATCTATCTAGATAGATTGCGTAATTTTAGACCAGTTAGGATTTTTTTTCGAATTTAAGCTGTATCAAAGATGGAACTCAGTCAGTCCGTGACTATCTGAGTTTTCAGCGCCATGTGATTGACATCAGGCCTGTGTGTGTGTGTGTGTGTTCTTCTGAACAAGTTTGTAACTTTACTCTGCTTTCTGCCTATAGGCCAAAGTCAAAGTTTATTTAGACGGGACAATGCATATTAATGCACACTACATTAAGCAGGGTTTTAGCAGTAATGCTAGTTTCCACCCGCAGTCCCCATAAACAACCAGACACACTCACACTCACACCATGTTTTTTGGACTGTGGGAGGAAACCGGAGTACCCGGAGGAAACCCACGCATGCAAACACATGCAAACTCCACACAGAAAGGTCCTGCTGGGCCTGGGAGTCGAACCGGGAACCTTCTTGCTGTGAGGCAACAGTGCTAACCACTAAGCCACCGTGCTGCCCGGCTTGGCTCAATAGTGAGAATAAATGTAGTTTGATGGGTAGGATGAGGTGTTGTTGAACGTTAAAATGACTATCATAAGGCCCATGGAGAATGCTCCGCCCCCAGACGGCTCTGCCCATATGCAGCAGTAGAGGAGCCCGGGTTCAAGTATTTATTAAAAGTGCTCGAGCCTCGTTACAATGTCCCATCCCGCGCTCACATAAAAAAACGTAAAAAATTAAAAACACTAATGCACAAGTTAAATGTTTTATTCTATTTATTTTACACTTTAATAAGAGATGCTTTTTAGTTTTGTAGCCAATTGAACAAACTTTAACTTTCAAATGCTATGATCAAAATAAAGGAAGAAAAAACTCGTCTTATACATTTGGGACTTTTTGTATTTTTTTTTCTGTTGTACCGAACCCGTACCGAACCGTGACCCCTAAACCGAGGTACGTACCGAACCGTGACTTGTGTGTACCGTGACACCCCCACAGTTCAAATATAGTTAATTATTACAGTTAATTATCCCATAAGAATATGGGCTTAGAGGACACTTTGGGGTTCAAAGAGCATCCAACCTTTCCCAGATCAAATCAAAACATTAATTGAATGGTACAATAAAGGGGTTAGTATTATAAAGGAATTGCTCATTTGAGATGTATTTGTATATTTTTTTCCAACTATCAAAGATAGAGATGCACCGATCAGGATTTTGAGGGCCGATCACCGATCTCGAAAACCAGTATCGGCCGATCCTGATTTTGCCGATTATTACCGATCACATTGTATTATTAGGTATAAAAATTAGGAGATTAGGTAGTGTAGTTTAGTAGCTTCAGCTTTCCTGTGGTAATAATTATGTACAACATGTGCAACAACACAGACAACAGCAGACATGTCACTCTCTAAAAGTTGATACAAGTTGCAAACTATAAACTTTAGTTTTCCTGTGGAAAGAGGAATTAAATCTTAAAATAAAAATTAATTATGAATTATTAAGCTTTGTGAAAGCTTTAGCGGTAGCATCAGCCGCGTGTGAGGAAACTCTTGTGAGTGAATCAAAACTCTTCACAGTAGAGCTCCACATGTCACTCCTGAAGCGACTGACACGACTGTCGTCCTGCATGAGGCTTTGGACTGTAAATAGTCTGGTATAACTCTGACAGGATTTCATCAGTAAAATATTTACGACGCGGCAGCGCGCACCGCGGATCCAAGCTGCAAACGTGTTTAAACCCGATGTCTTCTACAACAGAAAGCGGCTGATGAGCAAAGCATATGAATTCATTACCTTACGATGTAGTTTTTTATTTTTCTTCCTGTCGTTTAGAAGTCTCTGTTTACAGGTGTTACAGCAGAGTTAGTGCTGTTATTGCGTACTCCTTTTTTTCTCTCCCTTTTTTCTGCTGCACCCAACTTTGAAAATTCATTATACTCCGTGTGAAGAACTTTCAAATGTCTTATCAGCTTCGTTGTGTTGAAATTCTTTTGTAACATTCATCCTCATGGTATCTCCTTTGCACACACTTCGCAAACTGCAAATGTGTTGTCCTTTTCAGACATTGTAAAACTCCCGCACCGGCGAGGCCGAAGCCTCCTCAGGGCCGCTCGGTCTGAGATGCGGGAATGCCTGCGCGGGCGGTGTTTGTTGTTGTAAACGTCATCAGATCGGCCGCTCTGAACTATTATTTTCCGATCTACGATCAAAACCGATTATCAGCCCGATCCCAATCAGGGGCCGATCGATCGGTGCATCTCTAATCAAAGATCTATGACCTACCCAAAACATATTCCTTTTATCTTCAGATCTGGAGTTTATGCAACTAATTTCCAGATAAACCTACAAAGACAAAGTATGATTGTATTCCTGAATTGAATTCAGACCGCAAAGGACTAAAATATCTATTCTCATTTATTAGAACCATTAACCCACACTCTACAGCAAATTTGAAGAGAGCGAGTGACACATTTTTAGAAGAAGTCGTAATAGAGAACCAAAATAACTCTATCTTGTGCTTCATACACACTTTATTGACTTCTGCTCTGCATGGAGTGATGTCTATGAAAGATATACAGAGTGCTTTTAACCAGTGCTAGATTGGCAGATTTATTCAAGAGTTTAAATTTTTTGGCCTACAGTGGTAGGTTTCAGCCAGCAGAAGTAATTACACATGTTGGTGTTTCCAGAATCACTCATCCTTTGGGATACCATATTTATCATCATAATGTTTGGAATGGGACTTCACTATGTTTTCTCCCCTTTTTGGTTTCAGAATAGTCTAGGAAATAAAGCATATTTAGTCATAGATTTAAGTAAAATACTGGAAAGAGGCCTGATCCTTGAATGGAAGTAATAACACCCCACCATTGTTCTGCAATTGGACTAAATAGGTTTTTTTATTTATATAGAGAAAATTCAATATACACTCAATGGGTCTCCAACAAGACCTATTTCAAATTTGGAGGTCCTTTCTGATATTCTAATACTTATTATAGGAACCTATTGATGCAGAATGAGCACTAAATACCATTAAAGCACAGAGCAAGCCCAAAATGTACATCTCAAGTTTCAATGCAGGAGTGACACAGAGTGTAGCCTGTACAGCAGTGTACTGATCTCGCTGAGGTGTGTTAACGCTAACTACACAGTCAGCTAAACTCTCTTATATTCATGAACATGAAGAATGCCATGAATTGTTTTTGTAGATTTATTTTCACTCTTCACATTGTACGGAATCCTCATTTAGATGATAAAGCGGTCTAGAGATGAAGAGAATGAAACTAGGAGAAAAACAGCAAAATACCTTAATCAGTTAAACCACCTAGTTTCCATGAACATTAGTTTCAGCTATGTAAATTACTTGCCGGTGTTCTGCCACACAGCTTAAATGAATGGTAATACTGTGGCGGACACAATTACGGACCTCGCACCCATCAGGATTGTAGGGAAGAGGGCGTGGTCACGGGGAGATTTATGGTTGCCAGTTACGAGTCTTCTCTGTCAGTTGTCAGCTGAGTTGTTAGTTTTCAGTTGCCAGTTGTCAGTTGTTATTCTTGTTTGCAATAAAGGCTTGTTGACCAACCTCTGGAGTCGTGCTTCATCCTGCCACAATACTAACATTTCCATGAACCAAAAATACAATCCACAAGTTAACACTAGCATCCATATTTTCCAACAATGCCACATTATTTTTAGCCTTCTAACTTCATTTTTATAACATGAAATCAATTGACTTATAAGTTCACTTAGTTAAAACAAATATTAAATACATACAAGCGATGCCTCTGCTGGGGAATCAACAGGTAAGAAAAGGTGTTTTTCTCTGGTGAAAATGACTGTCTGCACTGTTAACCAGCCTGCTGTTTCAAATGTGTTCCCAATGCGATCCTAGCGCAGTCTCTCCTGATTTTACATCCAGCTTCCTGTTTAGCTCAGAAAACAAACGCTAAATAAATAGCGGAAACCGAAACCGAAAGACCGCCTAAATAAAAGCATAGCAAATTACAAATATATGCCTGAAGGGCAAAACAAGCAGTTTTAAAGAACAGTGCCTAGTGTTGTTTAGACAAAATAACATGCAGTTCTCAAAAAATCAGAATCATGTTTATTTGCCCAAGTCAGGTCAAACAAGACTTTGACTCGGTTATTTTCGCTCACTGTACAGTGTACAGTAAATAGGCAAATGACAGCTCTTATTAACATATATAGCCTACAATTTTTAAAGTGAAATGTGCAGCAGTATGAGGTAAACATCTGTGACATACACAAAAGTGTAGTCACATTTTTGTCATATTATATACCTTTTTTTTAATGTGAGCTACCCTCACAAAAACATGCACACAGTCCTGGGCCATACATGCCCCCTCTGGCCAACCGGGGCGCCAGATGGGGTGGGAAGGATCCAGCCGGAATAACGTGATCCTTCCACGCGCTACGTTCGGCCGGAGAAACCCCACCCTTTCTGGTGAAAAGATGCGGCCTGCTCACTCCTCAGGTTAAGGAGGAGACCTGAGCTCAGTGCAGGGCCCTCCCGGGGTTGGTAGAGGATGGCAATGCCCAGGACTGTTAGGTAGGAGCACTGGGGGGGAAAAAACCGGGATAAAAATATAACAAAAAAAAAAAAGAACACATTCTTACAATAACGTGACAAGGACCACTTGGGGGAAAAGGAAGTGGGCTAGGGAGTAAAACACAGTAAAATTGTAGCTCTACAAAGGTAGAAAACCATTAGGTAGCACTTTTTGGCAAAGCAGCAAAAAATGGCAGAACAGAACAGCCGTACAGCGCTGTCCGGGATGAGATCACTGAGCCAGGTTTCAATTAAACAAATGGCGGCAGATCTGCTAAAGTCCAGTTTTTCTGTGATGAGTAGCAGCAGCTCATCCATTTTGTTCACCCCAGGTGTATTGAGGGACGCCTCTCTCCCTCAGCTTCACGAGAGCTCCCGCACGCTTGCCCCGTCTCCTGCAAAACCGGAGAGTCGCTGCTGCTCTGACCAAAATCTGCTTAAAACTGTCCAGTTCCGTGAAAACCGGGTAAAAAGTTCCGACAGAATACTGCACAATGTTAAGGAGTTGTTCTCTGCTGAAGGTGACCCGTGGTGGGCAGCAGAGAACAGGAAATACACCTACACACACAAACTAGTAAGCGGAACAGCTTCCAATCCAGGGCTGGGTATGCAAAACACCTACTGTAACAAAGGTTCCGGGATGAAGCCCTCTATAACCAAGCAGTGATCTAACATTCAATCTGCAACACAAACAAAAAAATGTTACAGGCCCCCAAGATGGGGACCATTGTGACAAATATGTTATCTGTACAAGCAGGTGAAATGCAGAGTAAATGAGACATGATGCGTCTGTTTTCCTCCAGAATGCTTATGCAGGAGCAGCAGGAGGCGGGGCTCCTTTACCTCCACTGTTTCTCAAAATAAAATGATTCCCTTTCATACGTTTATCCATTTCTTTTAAATAAACGGAAATAAATACATATTAATGAAAAGTGTCCCATGAACACAGGTTTTACACATAACTAATATTAATTGGCCATTCGCCACCAGGGGTGCCACACAAACAAACAAAAAAACTAAGTCTCTGACCACCAATAATGGTATATGGTGAGTGAGGAGAAAAAGGTAGAACACATTTTTCCTATGCATATTTGCACATCCCTTATGAGCCTAAAGTAAAAGGGTGGCTCAAGATAACTCGAGCCATCCCTAATTAAAGCCTTTAAAAAAAAAAAAAGTTTTGTGTCTAGTCTCACAGATACAGAGGGTGTATCTCAACCAAATCCTGGCTGGGAGAACAAAAGAGGAGCCTTTGATGCAGTACTTTTGATCAGAAATATAAGGGTACAGCTAGATCAGTGTGTACAAAAGCATCTTTTTTTTTTTTTTTTAAATATTTTTATCCCGGTTTTTTCCCCATTTTATCACCCAGTGCTCCTACCTAACAGTCCTGGGCATTGCTCCCTCTACCAACCCCGGGAGGGCCCTGCACTGAGCTCAGGTCTCCTCCTTAACCTGAGGAGTGAGCAGGCTGCATCTTTTCACCAGACAGGGTGGGGCTTCTCCGGCCGGACGTAGCGCGTGGAAGGATCACGTTATTCCGGCCGGATCCTCCCCACCCCATCTGGCATGTATAGCCCAGGACTGTGTGCATGTTTTTGTGAGGGTAGCTCACATTAGCTACCCAGGGGAACACGGGGAGAACATGCAAACTCCACACAGAAAGATCCTTTCACCAACCCCACCCAGGGTGTGGGCACTGAAGTCATGGGGGAACTAACACACACTTCAGCGCCCACAGCGTCCCCGGCGGGAATCGAACCCAGGACCTTCTTGCTGTGAGACGGCTGCACTACCTGCTGCGCCACCGTGCCCCCCAAAAGCATCTTTGAGATCTCTTAAAATAAATATATAAATAAAATATAAATATATAAATAAATAAAATTGATTATTATTATAAAAAATCCAATATTGAAGTGTAAGGACCATTTTCCAAAGAATACCGTCCCTCAAAAATGTACTGCATCAAGTTTAACCAGGTCCCAAATATTGCTTGAGTAAAGTACACTAAATCTAGAAGAAAGTTCTAAACTGTTATTTGTCAAGAATGTAATCGTCTACTACACTATAAGAGCCATTTTCCTAAGCTAGGTAATTTTTAATTGTAAGAGCGGATATTTTAGATCCTATTCTGCACTGGGTTGTCCTCATGTGAAAATTTACCTCAAAATTCAATTAAATTAAATAATACCTTATTATACTAATAATACCTCAATAGGAAATTATGTAAGAATACTTACAAAATGTAATACTTTGCTAATTATTCTATAAGAGTCTGTATGGAATGTATAGTTATTACAGACTGTAGAAATATTGGTATAAATATCATGGTGGATGTATAAAATCCCATTTTTATGGCTAACTATGAACACAGAGAGATAAGCACATGCTGGAAATATTCAAAATTATTTCTGTCTAATCTGCATTTGTTTTAATCCTTACAATGGCATAAGGGGGAAAAGTCATCAAAAAATGTCTAATCCTTGGAGATTTATATGGAAGCTTCACGGCCTGTCAGGTTGTGATAATTCTTGATAAATGTTCTTAGAAGATGCTTTTGGTTTTAAATCAGAGGTTATTACAACATTTCAGCCTACAGACAATGTCAGCCTTTTTTCTTCTAATCCAAAGGCTAATATTAGGACCTTGTGATAAATATAATAAGCATTGGGACTCTACTCGTGTGTAAAACCACCACAGGTAAGAGCCCCGTGACTGATGTCTTTGATAATAATTTTTAGTAAGCCCGTCTGAACATGCAAATGTTGACACCCATGAAAAGAATGGCTCCCAAAAGGTTTCAACATCTGCAACCAAATGATGATTGTACTTGATTTGTACATGTGGTTTAGTACATTTTGATATAGGTTGTGACCTCTGTTTCTAAATGCAAAAGCATCTATGAAGCTTTATCAGCAGACAGACCCTCAGCAGTAATCTTCTTCCTTTCTGTTTTGTAATAAAATGTGCATATTGCATTTTCATTTACATGAATTTCAAACACTTTCACCATCAAGTCAAGCACTGAGATGAGTTGTCTCCAGACACCCAAACATAGAGAGGCTAGTCTTTGATAAAATCTAGTTGATATTCTTGGAATTGGGATAAATAACCAACGTAGCAACACTGACAAATCCTTTGGAGGCTGTTTTCAGTTCTCAAACACAAACACAATGATTAAATGTTTTTCTTTTCGTTGTACTTACTGCTAAAACAAGTCTTGGAATACGATTGTTTTATTTAGTGCAATCAATAAAGAGATCGGCTTGCTAATTATTTCTAGATCAGTGGTCCCCAACCTTTTCTGTACCGCGGACCGGTTTAATGTCATGACAATATTTTCACGGCCCAATCTAAAGGTGTAGCTGATAAAAACTAAATAAAATGACAACATCGGCATTAAAAACTGTGGTATTTTCTCTATAATAATAATAATAATAATAATAATAATAATAATGAACGTATATCCACTGTGTAATCATGTGCAACTTTATTAGCAGTGTCCTCGTAACGTCACAACAACAACAGAACATCACATGAGCAACATCGTTTCAAAGCCATTCACTATTGGTGAAAACCTTATTCTACCCGCCGCCAAAGACATTTGCCGTGAACTTCTAGGAGAGGCTGCTGTTAAAAAGATTGCACAGGTGCCTCTTTCAGCGAGCACCATCACTCGGCGCATTGAAGAAATAGCAGAGGACATTGAGACACAGCTGTTGGAGAGAATTAATAATTCACCGTGGTATGCTCTCCAGGTTGACGAGTCAACAGATATTGACAACAAGGCACTACTTCTTGTTTATGTGCGATATCTTTATCAGGAGGATACGCACGAAGATATTTTGTGTGCACTATCGTTGCCAACTAAAACTTCAGCTGTAGAACTATTCAAGTCGCTGAATGATTATATGTCAGGAAAACTAAAATGGTCCTTTTGTGTTGGCATATGCACGGATGGAGCTGCTGCCATGACTGGACGGCTGTCTAGGTTTAACTGCTCGGATCAAGGAGGTTGCACCTGAATGCGAGTCTACGCATTGTGTTATTCACAGAGAAATGCTGGCTAGCCAAAAAATGTCATTGGAGCTGAGCGGCGTACTGAATGATGTGGTTAAAGTCATCAGCCACATTAAAGCACACACCCCTAAAGGGGCACGGCGGCGCAGCTAGTAGTGCAGCCGTCTCACAGCAAGAAGGTCCTGGGTTAGATTCCCGCCGGGGATGCTGTGGGCGCTGAAGTGCGTGTTAGTTTCCCCATGACTTCAGTGCCCACAACCTGGGTGGGGTTGGCGAAAGGGCCTTTCTGTTATACACGGAGATAAGATGGTTATCCCGAGGGAAATCGCTGGCCATTTAGTATTTGAATTACGAGAGCCGCTGCAGAGATTTCTCTCTGAAAGAGAGTCACCGCTGGCGCCACATTTCACCGATGAGGAATGGATCGCAAAACTGGCTTACTAACATACTAACATATTCAACCTGCTCAATAAACTGAACTTGTCAATTCAAGGGAAAATGACAACTGTCTTCAAGTTAGCATATAAAGCAGCCGCATTCAAAGCCAAACTGGATTTGTGGGGACAGCGTGTGAGCAGAGGCGCATTTGGCACGTTTCATACACTGATGGGGATTTTGAATGAGAATGAGCCTGTCCTTGCTGTCAGAAGAGTTTGAGCGCTACTTCCCAACCACAAAAGATCCACGAACTGCCAAGGAATGGATGAAACCGGGTGAATCCAGCATGTGAAGAACATCAACTGCTGGAGATCGCAAATGACGGGGGCCTTAAACATCTGTTCGAGACATCAGCTCTGCCATTGTTCTGGATGAAAGTCATGGCATCGCCACAACAGCACTGAAAACCCTGTTGCCATTTCCGACATCGTATCTGTGTGAAGCTGGGTTTTCTGCAATGACGGCAACCAAAACCAAATGGACCTAAGTAGCACACTTCGGGTATCATTGTCTCCCATAACCCCAAGATGGGACCGTCTCGTTGCAGCAAAACAAGCTCAGGGCTCCCACGGATTCAGTGCTGCTGTGATTAGCAAGCATTTTCATGCACTTTGTTTTTGTGTTGTGTCTTATTTTGAAGGTATGTTTAAACATTACCATAGCGACCAGAGTGCGTTGCATTGTATTGACGTTGACTTGGAAATAGGAGAAATTTAGTCTGATTTAACTACAGACAGTGAGACAAAAATTTTTGTCTTTTGTAGTGTGTAAGTAAACTTCTGGTTTCAACTGTAGCTTGTAACGGGCTGGTCTAAGGGGTGCCAGTCAGAGTCATGTCTGACAAATAATAATAACTACACAACACAAGTTTCCATTCCCGATCCCTGACTGTGTTCCAGTATACAAAAACAGATCCGGTCCGGGTTTTACCACGGATCCCCACCCTCACGTCAGCAAAGTCTGGTCAGTCTGGGGGGCACGGCAGTCATGGAGCTTGGAACTCGTGGGCTTCAATGCACAATGGCTTAATAACAAGGACTTCCCGTAGCAGGTAAGAGCAATCAATCTGACAGTAGTTGTGTCTTGTTTGGTATGGCTGTGATTCACCGCAGGTCTGACGAGAGTTGATGGGTGTGTTTTGATTTAATTTGCAGGGTTGTTGGCGTGTGCTCATTGGGTGAATGGAGAGGGGCGTGAACGGCTGGATTATTGAATGACGTCTGTTTTGCCCTCAGTTTAAGTTCATGCTTTAATTTCATGTAAGATGTGTAATATCCATTCTTTTGCTTTAATTTGTAGAAACCTGATGATGTGCTTTTATTTTGACATGCAAGAATGGTAAGCTTTTATTTTGAAACGGTATCTGTGTGTAGCAATGGTTATGGGATAAAGAAGCACAATTTTCTAAGTAAGCAGAGAAGCACATGGTGAAAGTTTTTGCTGTCTTCATCCTTTTTTGACACCCTCGAAAGCAATGGCTGTAAGTTTGAACAACATTTATTACTTATGTACAGTTTGTTTGGTTTATGTGAAGTTTGAAGCTAAAATAATTCATTTTGGTGAACATTGATAATGCAATGCATGTTAATATGCATCTTAATATATGACCAGCATATATTGTGTCGCTAAGTGATGTTAGCAGTTATTGGCCAACCTTGTTAAAGCCATAGAGTAATTTTGCTATGATATCTAATAAATATCTGTCTTTTTGTTTCCTGTTTATTACAGTTTCACTCGTAGTTTTCACCTGTCATGCTGAAAATTATTGCCAATAAAAGGAGCAAGGTACTCACTTTCCTGGCTCGTGAAAATCGAATTTGGCTGTCTGTTCAACTTCGTTAACATACTGGAAGTATTTAAACACGATTGTGGGAACAGAACAACGTCAGGTCAGCTTGGTCGCTACAAGCTGTGGTTATAGCTTCACCAGTCAAAATAAAATGTTATGTTGTGGTTTCAAATTTGTAAAATACACCTTCTGCCTCTTTAACAGTTTATTTATGATGCAGAATAAGACATTAATTATGTCCTGTCATTCCCATGTTGTTCAATTGCAAATGTGTCTTTATTTTATGTATTTTTTCATAACTATTAAGCCCAAAACAATAGATCCATAGATTGTTTCTGTCTCCCACACACATATGCTGCACAAATGAGAACCAAACTAGTTTTTCAATGCTGAATAAACAGCTTCACTGAATCAGCTGGAATTTGTATGATCAGAAGAAAGTAAGTGAATGGAGTAAAACTGCAGGCCATGAAACCCAAAAAGCTAAAGGACAAATAATGCCAGTCCTGCAGAGAGTGGAAGCAATTATCTCTTGTTCTGTTTCCATGAGGGACAAACCTTTGGTGTGATCTGTTTTTTGTATGAAAATAGAGATTTGTTCATTTCAAAAAAACAGTATGTGACCCTTTTTGTTCTTGTTGTGGACCAGCATACTAACCAGTGATTGGTGACTCATAGTCTGGAGGCAGGAAGGAGTAAAGATGAACTCAAGTACATGCCTGTTATGGGTCCCCAGCAGGGCTGGACTGGGACCAAAAAATGGCCCTGGTATTTTTGGTCATGGCGGCCCACCATGATGACTTATATGCAGAGGCACACAACATACCAGAGATATGTGTGTACATTGTGTTGATTCAAAAATTTAAATCAAGCGCAGCAGCTTACATGCCTACAAGCCTACTGCTTTTGGCACAAAACTGAATAACTTTTCCAGCTGTTTAATACAGCTGGAAAAGCACATTCACTCACGCACAGGCATAAAGACATGCATTTGATTTGTCCCTCAAACGTATATGCATTAAATACTGTCCATACAAAGTATTAAAATACAAGAAACTAACCTTTTCTCTTCCGCGGCGATCAGGTAGCAGGATATTATGGCCTTCTGAAGTCTGAAGTTGCTGCTATACGCATGCGCAGTCAACTCAGAGTAGGAAAAAATTATGGGTAGGAAGAAATCTCAGAACACCGGCTTTCAACCAGCTTTCAATGCGAGCGGCAGGAAGGAAATAGAACATTTAAATGTCACAATATCAAGCTTGTTTTCTGTTTAGAAAGTACAAACGTAGGAAGATTACAAGTGAAGTAATCACCCATCTTTTACTTGTCTCTTTACTCTTTTAGGAGTTTATTTCAGCAGCGCACGGGCGGGGAGTGCGGTAAATGCTGATTTATGGTTCCACGTAAAATCGACGGCGTAAGTTACGCGGTGACGCGCAGAGTTCAGTGCGTGTCGCTGCGTACCCTACGCTGAAGGGTCTGCGTTGGTGTAACGCGGAACACTAAATCAGCCTACAAAGCGAGTTCCAGCTGTCAATCAAAAGAACGTGTGGAGCAGCGGGAGGCGGGGTTCCTTTACCATACCCTGAACACCTGGAGCAACCACAGCGTTCCACTACTTTTCAAAATAAATTACCCCTATATGGTTCTCTATTTCTTTTAAACAAATGAAAATAATACATTTTAATGAAAAGTGTCCCATGAACACATTACACATTACACAAAATAATATTAATGTGACCATTCCCTCTCTGGTGCCACATCTGTAAATAAAAACGGAAATGCAAAATGCACAGATCCATACTAATACAAAATTTAGACTTTTCAAATTTGGATCATTACACTTTTTGATTTTGAGTTGCACAAGTCCTTGCAAAGAACCTTAAACAAAAAGAGATGGACTAGTTCAAAACTCTGAACGGTATAATGTTGCTGCCAGAAAGCTGGATACTTAAAATTGGGAATCAGTTTAGGAAACACTTTAAATTTAAGTCAGCATCTACTTTAGCTCTGTTATTTATTATATATATATATATATATATATATATATATATATATATATATATATATATATATATATATATATATATATATATATATATATATATATATATATATATATATATATATATATATATATATATTGGCTTGGCCCACCTAACCAGTAATGCTAACTGATGTTCCCTTCCATTCATTCTGGCTGAATCCACCCATTCATCATGTCACTACTGAAATGTAACAAGGACTGAAACGAGGACTGACTGAGCTGAAACAAGGACTTAGATAACCGCTGCATGGCTAGTGGTTTGGCTTGCCACCTGTAAAGGTCCAGGGAGAAGGTGGCTCCAAGAGGTAGTGGCTGATGAGCAAGGGGCCATCATCTGGCGAGCAAAATAAACTCCTGCTAAACTGAGATTCACTGTTTTCATCCCATTCCAGAACAAGTTGCAATACTCATTGCTCGTTGCATACTCATTTTAAAAATAAAAATTATGACAGCTCCAAGGTCAAGTCCACCAAAATTTCACTTTGACACCATTGATAGCAATGCAGCTTTCACTGATGCAAAAAACATAGCCCTAATTACATATAAGTCTGTTTTTTAATATATTTTCCAACTGATGAGGTGAATGAAAATGCAACCCCTCCCTATATACATGAACATATTTATTCTGTAAAATTGGACAGTTTAACAGTGGGTGGAAATTGACTCACATTTTGAGGAACTGCACATTTTGGCACTTCCTTCTTTGACATCAGTATAGTTTCTTTTGATACACCTTCCTCTGTCATTTACCTCTTAATTGAACATATTCTGTAGCATCCTTGTCAGGACTCTAACTGCAGAAAATACCCATACACTCAGTCACAAAAGCTAACAAAACTGCTGCAGAAATACTCATGCTCCTTAAACATAATACAAAATATATCAGAGGATTCAATGTCCCATACCCTTGGAGTACTTGTTTCCTTCTCTCATAAAAGCAGTACACAGACACGGAAACAAATTCATGCAGGCTCGAGTCAGAAATCTCCCAGTCAGTGAAGTAAGTGGAGAGTAGACCAGAGCCAGGTGCACCACAGACTCATTCAGTTACTGCAAACAAAGACGTTGTTGAATCATAGAGTATGGAAGACAAAAAAAGTCAGAAGGATAAACTAAAGAGGAAGGATAGATAGTAAGAGCAAAGAGTGTACAGAAAAAAATAACGAGAAAGAGAGTCTATTGTGGAAGGGATACAGTGAAGAGATAAAACATTTCAGTCATCATTAGTGAAGTTGTGCCAGTCTCTAAGTCTCCCCTGAGGCCTTGATAGGGAAGGTCAAGCTTGAGTTGTCTTTGAACTCCACCTGGCTGTAATTTCAATCAGTCAGAAGTACATGAGTTTCACTTTCTAGGGCACTACTGCCAGAAACTTAAAATCACACCAATCCACCAAGCCATTTACCTTGTAACCTTTAGCCCATGTTCCCTAGAAACATGACAGACAAGCACAAGCTCAACACATTTCCAGTAATGGTCTAGAAGGAATCACTGGTGTACCAGTTTCTAATACCCACCTTTGTAGCAGCTCTGAAGCATATTTATCTCTGAAAACCCAGTGAGCATAGCATGAGCTGCACATTAGGTGCTCCACTCATGCCTACTCAGAATTCCTTCTAGCACATAGTGGAGTTGCCAGTTGCAGGTGTGTGTTTGTAAATAGACCAAGCATAAAAATGCACTCACATTATTACATTAAAGGAAGCTTTTCGATAGGACACATGAAACAGTCAAATTAGATTATACATACAGTATGTAGGCATGGTTTTATGATTCTCATTAGTGTTGGCATGATGAATCTAGATTGGAGGAGTGACAAGGGTGCTGCTTGTCATGGGAATTTTTGTTTGCTTCCAGGTTATCAGAGATCATCATATTAAACTGCATACTTAGACCACTATGCTGGTGGAGCAGAAAAAAGGTGCTTGTACATTGAATGAAGCTTCAATACGTTCACTTCTTGTAGAAAGTTTAGACTTGATTTTCTCCACCCTTCTGTCAGTCATTTTAAAATGAAAAAGTGTACAATGTTTTTGCTTTTTTGAAAGTGCTGCATGAAAATAAGAATAAAAAAAGAGTGGGTCTACGAATGACAAAAAAAAGAGAATAATCTGAGCTTTGTAATGATTATTAAATGCAGAAATCCATGTGGGTGGACATTCGATATAAATGTGTTTTGATACAACAGCATCTTGATCCCACCTGTGCTGTAATCTTTTAGCTTAGTCGTAGTTGATGGCTGTGACCAATCATGCATTTATACATAACTGCTGTTATGGTGTGTGAGGGAGTAATTGCATTCCATGCAGCAATTTCTTGTTGTTTTGAGTTTACGTCAAATAGGTTTCTACACACTTGATTCGAGTGTTGAACCACCCTGCTCTTTGTATTGCCAAGAGTCTTTACCATTGAAGAATGACTGGTAAGTTAATTTATACAGTAGCTTGCCTTTAACCTGTGTAACCACGGTTGGTTAAACCCCAGGTTATTTGTAGTTGCTTTGAAAATGTATCTTTTTTTATATGATGAATTTATGTTCTAAATGTTTTTTCTCAAAATGTAATCAGAGCGGGGCAGTAAAAACATCTCCTAAAAATGAACCTGTATGTGTTACTGTCCTTTTGATTCAGCTCGCAATTGTTTTTTTTTTTTTACCTTGTCTGCACACATATTAATGATTGATACCATGACGGTAGAAACCAAAGGCATATATATATATATATATATATATATATATATATATATATATATATATATATATATATATGCATTATTACTATATTTAATATATGTACATATATATATACACATACATATGCATACACATACATAAATATACACATACAAACCCAGTGATTTTTTTTTCTTTTTGGGGGGGGGGACGACAACATCCACTGCCAATCCAGGAAGCAGGAACACACGGAGACACACGTCAAGCACTGGAAATCTGCAACAAAAAACCACAAACAAAACACAAAACCGACAAAACCGACACGGAGCCGACCAAAACACAAACAGCAATCGACCCAAATCTTGAGATCTGATCGCAGTCTGAGCTAAGCTACCGCTACCGCTACCTAACCCCAAAAACTACAGAGCAAGCATGCAGGTGAACAAGCCAGTGTGTATGTCTATGTGTGTGGATGCGTGTATGTATATGATCGTGTGTGTGTGTGTGTGTGTGTGTGTGTGTGTGTGTGTGTGTGTGTAGGTGTGTGCGTGCGTGTGTACATGTCTTTGTGGCTATGTGTGTGTGTGTGTGTGTGTGTGTGTGTATGTATATGTTTGTGTGGCTGTGTATGTGTGTGTATATGTATGTGACTGAGTGGCTATATATGTGTGTGTGTGTGTGTGTGTGTGTGTGTGTGTGTGTGTGTGTGCGTGTACATGTCTTTGTGGCTATGTGTGTGTGTATGTGTGCGTGAGTGTGTATATGTTTATGTAGCTGTGTGTGTGCGTGCGTGCGTGCGTGCGTGCGTGCGTGCGAGACAACAATCGCACAGTGTATGACTGGCTTTTACTGAACGCTGATCTCTGCGAGTACCCTTGACCGATGATTGGTGTGTGAGTAAGTGTGTGAGATGCTGAAAGAGAAGACAAGAAGGAGTAAAAATTAGAATTGAAGTGATATAAACTCAAAAGTCAGAAGTCAGGAAACTGAGGAGAAGAGACCGAGTTAGAATAGACTATCGACGAGCTGCGAGTTTCGAGTAGGATGATGTAAACTGTCGTAAACAATTGATTTCCCAATGAGTAATGATCAATAATCGCACCTCGCTCACGCACCAAGGAGAGCGCGTCGTACCGGCGGTAACCATCTGGGGACAGTATGCAGAGCAAGAGTTAGAAAGGTAATAAAATTGTAGCAGGGTGCAGGATTGGGGCGGGGTCTGCAGGGGAGAGAGGGAGTGCGGGGGAGTGGCGCACAGGTGACGCGGCTGGAACAGCTGACGGTACACAGGGGTCTCTAATCACTCTCTGTGTATTTCAGTAGTGTGCGGGCCCTGGAGACAGGAGAGGACGGAAGCAGAGCGGAGCGGAGGTGCAGCTCTGCTGACGGTGCGGATGCACAGAGAACCTCTGCAAAAAGACAAAACTTGGCTGGTAGAAATAAATAAAAAGATTTCTACCCAAATCCCAGTATCTGCTGTCTTGAGTGACCCCCGTAGCAACAAGATGTGCTACAGTGGCACCCAACGTGGGGCCCCAAAAATGACAGCGGAACGCAGAGGGGAGATGGAGCAGACAGTGGCGGCTCTCGCCCAGGCGATGACCGAGATGTCGGCCGTGCTCCGGAGCCAGGCCGAGCGGCAGACCGCCACCCTGGATGCGCTGGCGGCTCAGCAGCAGGCAGGCAGCGGGGTCGCCCGCCCGCTCCTTTTGCGGGGGTGGGGGTGCAGAAGATGACCGAGGCGGACGACCCCCTAGCATTCGTGGACACGTTCGAGGCGGTGGCGGAGGCCTGTGATTGGCCGGCGGCGGAATGGGCGGTGCGCCTCCTGTCGCTCCTGTCAGGGGAGGCCCAGATGGCGGCTCTCGCCCTCCCCGCGGCAGCACGCGCCACCTACGCCCAGGTGCGGCAGGCGGTGATGGACCGGCTGGGGCGGTACCCGGAGGACTACCGCCGCCGTGTCAGGGAGCTCAAGCTGGGGCTGACGGACCGCCCCTACACCTTCGCCCACCAGTTCCACAACGCGGCGGTGCGGTGGCTGAGACCCGGCGAGACGGAGGGGGAGAAGCGGCTGATGCAGCAGGTGGTCCTGGAGCAGTTCGTGCAGGGGCTCCCCACCCGGACGGTGGTGTGGGTCCGCTGCCATCGCCCGGGGACCCTGCAGGAGGCCGTCACCCTTGCGGAGGACCACCTGGCGGTCCATCCAGCGGCCCCAGCAGCGGCGGGACCTGCAACGCGTCCCATTCCTGCGCCGCGCCGGAGGTTCGCCACGGCCGGGGGTCCGCCAACGACCATTAATGCTTCTCCTTTTGACTGACCCTACGGGGGCCCCTCAAACGCCTGGGCAGGGCTGCTGCCGGTGCGGCCAGCCTGGACACGTCAGGCGGGAGTGCCCGCTTATGGAGGTGGGCCAGGTGATCCGGGTGGCCGGTCCGCCGGCATCTTCCCCAGACTCAGGAGGGATGTACCGGGTTCCGGTAAGGATCCGTGGGGGTATACACTCGGCCTTGGTGGATTCTGGCTGCATGCAGTCGGTAATTCACCAAAGCCTGGTGCGACCCGAGGCATTGATGAATGTGTCATCCTGGGTTGAGGTTGTGTGTGTTCACGGTGATGTGCATAAGTACCCCGTGGTGCCAGTGGAAATTCGACACAAGGGTAAAAAGCATAGAATAAAGGCCGCGGTTAGCTCCCGCCTTTTGCATCCTCTGATTCTAGGACACGATTGGCCGGGGTTTAGAAATTTGGTGAGTCAGTGTGTGGGGATGCAATCACGGCAGCCAGGGACATGCGGGATGTGCGCTGTGCTCAGTGGTGACGCGAGGTTGTCCGACGCTGCAGACGGAGAGGGAGAGGGACCCGCGGAGGCTCCGGCGGAGGCTCCGGCGGAGGCTCGGCGGGACCCGCTGCACTCTATGGAAGATTTTCCACTCGAGCAGTCTCGTGACGATACTCTACGCTCAGCCTTCGACCAAGTGATACAAATTGATGGTCATAAGGTGCGCCCTGATGCAGCGCTCACATATCCGCACTTTGCATTGAATAGGGACAGGTTATATCGAGTGAGCCGTGACACTAAATCTGGCCGGATTATAACCCAGTTGTTGGTACCAAAGAACCGCTGGGAAATGGTTTTCCAGGCGACTCATTACAACCCGATGTCTGGTCACATGGGGTGCGACAAAACACTGGCCCGCATAATGGACCGATTTTATTGGCCGGGTATTTGGGGGGAGGTGCGCCGCTGGTGCGCCTCCTGTCCCGAATGTCAGCTAGTTAATTCCCCGGCTGTGCCAAAAGCACCTTTGCAGCCGTTGCCATTAATGGAGGTTCCATTTGAGCGGGTCGCCATGGCCCTCATCGGTCCATTTCAGCGGAGCGCACGGGGATATCGCTTTGTACTAGTCCTGACGGATTATGCAACACGTTATCCAGAGGCAGTGCCTCGGCGCACCATCTCGGCAACGAGTGTGGCGCGGGCGGTGCTTCAGGTCATCTCCCGCGTCGGGATCCCCGAAAGAGATTCTGACGGACCAAGGCACTCAGTTTATGTCACAAACACTGAGGGAACTTTACGGATTGCTAGGTATTACGTCGGTTAGGACCTCTGTTTATCATCCCCAGACGGATGGTTTATGTGAGCGTTTTAACCGGACGCTTAAGGCCATGATCCGTAAGTTCATTCACGAGGACGCTCGGAATTGGGACAGGTGTCTTGATCCTCTGCTGTTTGCAGTGCGTCAGGTTCCCCAGGCCTCGACAGGGTTTTCCCCCTTTGAGCTGGTGTTTGGCAGAACACCGTGTGGGGTTTTGGACCTGGTTAAGGAAAACTGGGAGGATGGTCCAAGCCCCAGTAAAAATGAGGTTCAGCACGTCTTGGAGCTGAGAGCCAAACTCCATACACTGGGGAGGTTGTCACGGGAGAATTTGCTCTCAGCCCAGGAGCGGCAACAACGGCTGTACAACAGAGGAGCCAGGCTGAGAAATTTCACTCCGGGAGATAAAGTACTTGTGTTGCTGCCCACTTCTGCCACTTGGCTCCAAATTACTCGCCAAGTGGCAAGGGCCCTTCGTGGTCACACGGCGAGTGGGGGACGTGGACTATGAGGTGGTGCGTCCCGACAGGGGTGGGGCGACACAGTTATATCACGTCAATCTCCTTAAAGCATGGAGGGAGGCGGTGCCGGTCGCTCTGGTGATGCAGGTAAGAGAGAGAGATGAGTTGGGGCCTGAGGTGCCAAAATCGGCGAATCCAGCCTCGCTCGCTTGTGGGGACCAGCTCTCCGCGTCCCAGAGGGCAGACCTGGCCTCGTTGCAGCAGCTGCTGATGTGTTATCTCCCTTACCAGGACGCACAAACCTCATAGAGCACAAGATTGTGACACGCCCGGGGGTGACGGTGCGCTCACGTCCCTATCGTCTGCCTGAACACAAACGCAAAGTGGTGAAGGCCGAATTGGACGCCATGCTGGCAATGGGGGTAATAGAAGAGTCCCACAGTGGCTGGTCTAGTCCCATCGTTCTTGTGCGCAAGGAAGACGGGTCTATACGCTTCTGTGTGGACTATCGCAAGGTGAATGAGGTGTCACGTTTTGACGCATACCCGATGCCTTGGGTCGACGAGCTCCTGGATCGGTTGGGCACGGCTCGCTTTTTCACGACACTGGATTTGACCAAGGGCTACTGGCAGATTCCCATGTCTCCAGAGTCTAAGGAGATTACGGCTTTCTCCACTCCGTACGGTTTGTACCAATTTCGCACACTTCCGTTCGGCTTGTTCGGGGCCCCTGCCAATTTTCAGCGTCTCATGGACAGAGTGCTGCGCCCGCATGCTGCGTATGCTGTCGCCTATCTAGATGATGTCATCATCTACAGTGACAGCTGGGCGGAGCATGTGCGGCAGGTGGGTGCGGTGCTCAGTTCACTGAGACAGGCGGGGCTCACGGCCAACCCGAAGAAGTGTGTGGTTGGACGGAGGGAGGTAAGGTATCTGGGGTACCACTTGGGAGGCGGGCAGGTGCGTCCCCAGGTAGGTAGGCCGGACGGTCCCCGGCCTGAGTCGGGCAATGAGGGTATGTGGCAGGGTGCAGGATTGGGACGGGGTCTGCAGGGGAGAGAGGGAGTGCGGGGGAGAGGCGCACAGGTGACGGTACACAGGTGTGTCTAATCACTCTCTGTGTATTTCAGTAGTGTGCGGGCCCTGGAGACGGGAGAGGACGGAAGCAGAGCGGAGCGGAGGTGCAGCTCTGCTGACGGTGCGGATGCACAGAGAACCTCTGCAAAAAGACAAAACTTGGCTGGTAGAACTAAATAAAAAGATTTCTACCCAAATCCCGGTATCTGCTGTCTTGAGTGACCTCCGTAGCAACGAGACGTGCTACAAAAATATTTCGTAGTTGTATAATAAACCAGCTGGTGGAATAACAGATAAATAAACAAGACAGCAACACTGGGTGAAGAGGAGATCCCTGCATTGCTTTGCTTGTGATCTCGGTAAAGAAAACTGCTGCATCAGAGATGGTTTGTCAGGCCATTCAACCATAGCCGCCGGGACGTTGGAGAGCTCGTTCGTCTTGCCGATGCGGGCAATTGATGATGAGAGACAGCAGCAATATTTCCACATATCCTCCGTTTTGTTTGAGAACTTGTTAAATCGGATTGTCCCGCTAATTCAGCACCAAACCATACATGGCGAGACCACAGCAGTCATCCTGCGCTACAGGGATGAGCTATTGAGCTGTAGCAGCCAGTTACAGGCTTGGAGCACGCACGTCCATGTCGTCAGGAGATTAATTTACTGAAATATCTGGAGCAAAGTCGGTGTCAGTTGAGCGATGACTGATGAAACTCTGTATCCAGCACAGAGGTTTGATCATCGGTGGACAAAACACCCAATCAGCACCATAACCGCTTCGTTTGTCCTGCATCTTCCCAACGAGCACGGACATAACGGTCACACAGTTGTTTCCACTTCTGTTTGCATGTCTCCATATCTGCACCCAGGGCTGTGCCAATTTGCCGCCCACTGTGTCGACACGCATGTTTGTCTCTGTGCAGTGGCAATGTCGATGATAAATGTGACGATAACCGCGCTCCTGCTCAGCCTCTCATCAAAACATTCTGCAATTTTCCGACCTCCGCGTCAAGTTACTTGTGGTCAGTTGGTGCTCTGACCTGCACCAGCGTCACTCGTGGGCAAAGAACTGAAGGTTGCATACGCGTTCAATGTTTTTTGGAGAACGTGCATGTGGACACGTGAAACAAACACAGGATACACGTGTCGGCAATGATGCGGTCGTGTACGCGTTCTGAACAGCAAGTATACACCCCTTTAGAGTGACAGGTGGTTTGCAAGCAAGTCACTGAAGAAAATGTTCTCCCTCATTTTCAAAGCATGTTTTCAAATTAAATATTAATAACAAAACTGATCAGTCTACTAAAGTCCTAAATTCTTACTGAAGGGATCTTGACATAGGACAGGTAATATTAGTGAAATGTGCAAATAAATGTTATTCATTTGATGGTCTTAATGATTATAGGCTGGTGATTAACAAAAGTGGAATAACTAGGACCAAACTGCATATACAAAAACACACAAAAAAATAAATAAATAAACAAAAAAAATGAAGACACATTAATGGCCCGAATTACCCCAAAATGTAATCTACAGAGATTGACAAAAATACTCAGCTGGATATCAAAATGGACAAGTTTGATCAAATCTCTTATGGAAATTTGAGAATTGATTTAACTGTTGGTTAATTTGCGAGATCAACCTAAAATCATCTGCACATCTTCATAGTCACAACAGTAGTGTGGAGCGGTTGAGCCGAGCCGCTGCTCAGGCTCTGCTGAAAGCCCAAGTGTGTCCCAGGACCATTCTCGCTGGCAGAGGCTGGTTGCAGGCAGGCAACAGACAGAAGTGCTCAGTACCGGGACTCACAGCTGTTGCTTCAGGAGACTTCAGAGGGAAGCTTCATTCCTTCTTAAGAGGTTTCGTGCAGGCTGATCAAGCAGCAGATGAAAAATAATGTTAGGTAAACATGCAAAAATAAAAATGATGATGAAACCTTGCTGTCTGCTGGATTATCGGAAGGGACTTTTTGGATCTGAGTTTGTTTCCAGATCAAAGAAGAGCAGCTATTACAAAAATGAATGTTTCTATAAAAAAGGAGGGAAAAAAATTATGGCACGTTATTGGTGAGCTGAGCAAAAATGCTTCGAAGTATCATGATGAACTTGGTCAAAACCTTAAGGCAAAAGCTAAAAATTGGCCTGGAGGAAGAGTCTTCGGCTAGGGACAATGCCCTAAAGAGGAGGATTCTTTGTTGACTTTGATGTGCTCGCATGACTGAACTGAACAAAGACAAAAGCTGAACTGGTAACATGACATCCACTAAAAGGTGAAGAAAAATTCTACAGGTGAAAACTCAAAACTTCTCACCTGCAAAAATGAGAGATGACTGAAGAAAAATTGCAGCAAAACTGAAAACTTATTTGCAAAACTGAAGCCTGACCATGAGATCAAACTTTAAAAGGAACCCTGGTTATTAAGACTTGTAGTCCCTAATTAGCCACAATTGTTCTCTTATACTAAAATATGTTGTTAGAAACACATAAAATAATCAAATTGCTTTAAAAATCTACAATGTTTATCACATATTTTGACCTGCGGGAGGCGCCATGTTTTACCTGCGCAATGCATTCTGGGGGCGATGACGTAGTCCGGTGGCTCTGGGAAGATAAGCTGCGTTAGTTTAACTGGGACAGGTATCTAAAACATAGATGAGCAGTACTCTCCCGGCCGTGGAGGCTGACGAGGGAGCCCATAAGACGTCTCGGTTCAGGCAAACTGGATCAAAGTTCTGTGATGCACGGGAGATCTGCAAAAATTATCAATGACGTGCGCATCTTACCAGTGCATTAGGCTCCTGCGTAGACGGCGTAGGCTACGGCGTAGACGGCGTAGGCTACGGCGTAGACGGCGTAGGGTACGCCGTAGCCTGCGTAGCCGTGGCTGTAGAGCCTGCAGCGCACCGCCATCCGCTCTCGCCGCCGCCGGGATGGAGACGCCACTGGGCAGGATGCACGTTTGGGTGGGCATAGCCCACTCCTGCCCCCCCTAAAACCTGCTTGGGTGATGACAGACCAGAGGCTGAGGGGACTGGCCCGGGACTTTGACGAAACAGGAGGCGCAGACTTCGCGTCAAATAGGCAAGAACATCTTTATTTAATTTAATGACGCCAGATCTGGCTGGGGTTTTTATTGTAGCATCGGCTATCTGCTAGTTGAAACGTGTGGTCAGTTAGTCTATCTGAGTTTTATGGTGTTTTTATAGTTCATGCTTTATGGTGCGGTACTTTTTTTTTTTTTTTTTACTTTTTTGTAGGTGCGCCGTCACCTTAATGTTTAGCTGTGTTTTGAACTGTGTTTCTGGTGCGCCGTCACCTGTTTAGCTGTGTTTTCATCTGTTTCTGGGTGTCAAAACAGTGTACGGGGGTTAGCAGGATCCACCGTCTGACGTCACTACCCAGAATGTAAACAACAATGGCGACCTACGAGTTAAATTATATTTTCAAATTTTATAAAAACGAAGATATCAAAAAGGTTTTTTATATCACATTGTTATAATTGATACCAACATTTATCTTTTAAGACCTACATGTCTTAATAGCCAGGGTTCCTTTTAAGAGTATCATTTAGATTTCTCCAAAAAGAAGACATTGCTCTATGTAAAGGAATGTCATTTCACATTTCAATGAAGTGAAACTATTAAACAAGCTGATGACTAATCTTATGAAAGAAAATAAAGTACATTGACTAGTACTGACCAACTAATACATCACAGAATAAAGTATTCACAGGTTCTAAACTAAGTAATAAGTTAAAACCGTTTTTTCATGTATAACTATTAAATACAGCTAACAAAACTCACCACCTCTGGTTCTGAAAACGATACACAGTCATATTGTTTTAATCATCCTGAAACCCATCCTGAAAATAATTATGAATCGTCATTAAAACGTCTGCATTACGAATTTAAGTGAAGTCACAAACTTCGATCAACTTGACAAAGAAGTTCTCATTTTTCTTGCAGAATGTGTCTGCATCAAATGAATGTGACAAGTTTATGCCTGGTTCTTTACAACCTTTTATGGCTGCGTTGCCATGGCAAAACTAGTTCTGGCTTTTAGGGTATCCAGCAATCATCGTAAATCCTTCTGCTTGGTTCCAAGTTTAGCAGACGGTGATACAGGCTGGTGTCTGAATTCTGAACACCTGGATCTTGTTGTTATAATGTTGATTAAAAATGACAAAAATAAACATCATGTCTAGATTCCAGACCCAAGGTTCACTACATTTAATTTTCCAGTATCATTTTGTAGGTACCTTCTTTTTTTTCCTTAAATAGCACTATTGATGGCTTGCTATTAAAGTGAATAATCATTAAATATTGATAATTAACAACTTTTTTTATGAGATGCACATGATTCAGTCTATAAATTATTATTAAAATTGGCAGAGCTGTACATTGTCATGTACATTATTACATTTTAACTGCATGTACACACGCTTAAGTTTTACGCATTTATTGTGAGTTCAGGGTCTAGATACATAAAATAAAATTTTGTCAATTTAGATTAAAATAATTAAAACAGCAAGGAGACACAATTCACACAATCTGAAATTAAGATTACCATCAGATAAGCGTCTAAATCTGCATCTTATTCCACACCTACCGGTACTCCTTGCGAACTTGTGTTTGCGGCTTGTGTTTGAGCCAGATTTTTTAGTCTTATTTTCAAACATTAAGGAATACCTGTCATTATTATAAAATCGACTTGTTCAAGCGCTGATTGTGACCATACATTAGACATATTCAATTCAATTCAATTTTATTTATATAGCGTCTAATACAACAGAGTTGTCTCTAGACGCTTTCCAGAGACCCATACCCAGAACATGACCCCCGAGCAGTTATTACATAAACAATGGCAGGTAAAAACTCCCCTAGTGGGAGA
Organism: Cololabis saira; assembly: GCF_033807715.1. Taxonomy (NCBI): domain Eukaryota; kingdom Metazoa; phylum Chordata; class Actinopteri; order Beloniformes; family Belonidae; genus Cololabis; species Cololabis saira. The sequence goes on along the minus strand of NC_084590.1, from coordinate 26,306,248 downwards.
AAAACCTTAAGCCAAACAGTGGCAAGGAAAAACTCCCCTTTAGGGATACAGGTATGGGAAAAAAATTACATTTTCTGTCACATAACATTTCAAATAATTCATGCACAAAACACTTGTCCTTGTCCTATCTACTTAAAAACAAACTTGCATGTTGCATGTTAAAATACATATGATACATTTTTTTATTAGTTCTATTGGTATGTGTCTCTTGTAATTGTTTCAACAATTACTTCGTGATCAACTTATTTTAAATAACAGAGATGCACTAACGTTGTGTCGCAGATGGCCACTAGCCTTTTACCAAAACATTTTAAGCATGATAGAAAAACAGTTATCCACATGACACAGATGAATTAAAATGATCAAGCCATAAATTAATACCTCAGCCGGACCAAAAGTAAGCCCTTTCTTCTTTTTCCATATCTTTATGATCTTTTCAGCCTTTACTTAGTGTCACTTCGGCTAATGCAATCCTGCTCATATTATTAGAATAAAGGGGCTTTCACAAAGAACGCGGTTTGCGCCGCGCACACCGCCGCAAGGTGGGCGCAGAGTCCAGACCCGTGTGACCTTCGGAAGTGCCAAAGGTCACCGTGTGTGGTGCCTTTTTCGGGCCTTTTTTGTGTGCTTTTTGTGTGCTTTGAGCTGGGAGGCTGATTTTTGACTATGTTGCAATGCAGAAGGCCCTTTGCTAGGATCTTTTGGTCCCGTGGCTGTACGACTTCCACAGAGCTAGTTGGCGTTGCAGAGGGATCACAGAGTTGAGACTTGGCAAGCCCAATCTAGGCCCCATATGGAGGCCACAGGTCAAGTTTTACTTGGTTTGGTCAAATGTTGTGGCAACGGCGTCAGTTCGAATGTTGGAAAAGGTGAAGTTTCAAAGCCCCGCCCATCGAAAAATACAGGTCCGATCTGCACCAAACTAACGTCTGTCTGTTCAGGGGATACCCCCAAACAACATATAAAAATTCACTATAACAAAGAATAATATATAAATAATAATAATGTCATAATCTGTGTATATATCACGACCACGGATCCCATTGACTTCGCAAAGTACTATATCCGTGGTGCTCCCATCAAAACCTCAATAAAACACTGCTAAAACAGCGTTAAAAACATGCTTTTACAAACTGACAGTAACAAACAGTACCTTGCGCGACAAAAACTCATAATTTAGCCAAAATAACAAAGAATAATATATAAATAATAATAATGTCATAATCCGTGTATATTTCACGACAACAGATCCCATTGACTTTGCATGGTACAATATCCATGGTGCTCACACGGAATTATACCATTTTCCGTGTATATACCACGGAAAATAGTGGTAAGAGGTCGTGGGCATTTCACAGATTTTTGTGAGATCAGGTTGGTTAGGACACGGTGTTTAGTTGTGGGCGTGGTTTGCATTTTGGTTACGTAACGAAAATGGGCAGAATCTGAACGGCTCGTAGAAGCCACATCAGACTGGATTGCTCATCCGAGCGGCTGTACAGACACTGCAGAATTTGGTTGCTTTCCTCCTTCTCTGAGTTGGCAGGCTGAGGGGAGACCACTTTATACAGTATATGCTAAAGCAAGAGAAAACGTGTTTTTCGTAATAGGTCCCCTTTAAAGGAAGTTGAGCTTTGCAGTGGATGAATATAAATCTTTTACTTACCTAATGCAATGCATATACACTTGAAAGTTCTTACTGTCATCATGGCAGCTATGTCTTTCAGCTTTTTGGGCTGCTCTCCCAACCGCTTTGCAAACACTCTTAGCAGACTTTCAGAAAGAAGGTCAGGCTGCGACAGAAATTGTGACTGTAGAGGTATGGTTGTGATGTGTTTGGACTCGGTGTTTATCTGAAACAACATTAAATTATTTTTAAATGCAGCCCACAGATTTAAGAAAACAGTTCTAACATCAAAACTACACCTGCCTGCCATATCATGGGGGGGGCTTTGTTCGATGGCCAAATTTCACAAACACAACGGGGAAGTATATATAATGAACAGTTAACTGGCAAACCAATTCACACAGTAGACCAAAGTATTTTAAAAGCGCTGCAGTCAAGTTAAATGTGTCATTACGTTGCACGCTCAAAAAATTTATTCAAATGAAACAGCGCAAATAATTTGCAAAACAGATAAAACAGCGCAAGCAAATTAAGTCACGGTTCTTATTTAACGTTAACATGGCATATTGACTGTCAAGACATTAAATTACATTCGGCTAAGATTTTGACAATATTAATTTAGAAACTCAAGTCTTACCGACCAAAGTGGAGGTCAACCGTACCGCGAGCCGTTGGATTTGACTGAGATGATTGTCTTCCTCTACCAACATTCCAAAGCGCGCAAAACGAAATTGAGTGCGGTATCACGATATTCAATATTGCTATATTAATGACTAATTTTATTTCAACGTGATCTGAACAAATGAATGTACCCTTTCTGTAAAATCATGTCGTTTCTACACTATAAAGTTAAACTCAACTTTAAAACATGGGGAAATTGTATTAGATACACCCAAGATGCTTACATCCAGGGCCGCCCCTTCCTAAATGCTGTGCGTAGGGCCTCATCTTCCAAAGGGGGCCACATTTTGACGAGGGGGCGCTTTTGCATGGTAGATGCATGGCACATGCGCAATGGATGCGCACATGCGATGCCGTGGGGTGGAAGAGAAACCTCTAATCTGACCGTGCAATGATTGACAGCCCTCCACGTCTGACCAATCAGAGGGCTGCGCCTGCAGGCAGGCTCTTGCTGAGCTACAGAAGGTGAGATTTCAACATGTCTTCCAAAAGACAACACAAATCAGGAGCGAGCAAGAGAGAAAAAAAGGAAAAACATGAGGAAACTCGTCCTTCACTTGAAGGTGGGTATGTTGTTGAAATAAAACTTTGTAGAACAAACACCTAAGCTGCCACTCATCAGATAGGAATCTCTGTCTCCAGTCTCTGTCTAGACTGGAGCATTGTGTTTTTCCAGCAGCCCTGATTAACATTTATTGAATGCCGTGTTAACGCCCTATGCATTCACCTCTGTTGAAAAAGAGTGGCAACATTTTGTGAGGGATTGAGGTGGTGGAATTTACTTTCTTTCGAGGAGTATTTGGCAAAACCATGAGATTCTAGTCCTTCTCACTTCAACTTTCACATTCATAGCAAAGAGAACACAGTAGAACTGTGAGGTCGTGGTCACTGGACGCTGAAGAAAGTCTGCAGGGAGGTTTTAAGGCTACAGACTGTTAGCCACTGTGTTTTGTGTTTTGACAGACTATATTAACTTCTGTCTGAAGAACACCATCCCCACCAACATCGTGAAGTGCTTCCCCAATAACAAGCCGTGGATCACAAGTGACCTGAAAGAGCTGCTTAATGAGAAGAAAAGAGCCTTGAGGGGGTTACTTGGGAGTGTGTGGAAAAGAAGTGTGCTTAAATTCAAGCCAAGAGAGAGCAAGGACGGTTACAGAAATAAGCTGGTGAGAAAGCACCAGCACAACAACATGCAAGATGTGTAGTCAGGAATGAAGATGATTATTGGCTTCAAGCAGAAGGGAGCTCAGACTCACGGAACCCAGGCAGGCAAAGGAACTGAACACATGTTCAACAGATTAATCTCATAGAAGATATTTCACCTGTTCGTAACTTCACAGTCCCCGCATCCTCAATGTTTCAGCACATTCCTGGTTGCTTATTATTCCCTCCCATCTTCTTTTACATCAGGAAACTCCTGAAACTCCCAGAAACTCCCTCTGCCTGTCCTTCTGTATGTCTGTAGTAGTCGGTTGGAGAGGCAGCTAAAGAGCACTTTAATATAAATTATAAAGTTATGTTAATGTAGTTGGTAATGTGTACAGATATTAAAATTATTCATATAATATCTAAATTGTGTAAACAGAAAAATACAATTTTTTTTTGTTTATACCAATCCACTGCTGTCTTGTTTACGCTCACTCTTTTTATTTATTTACTTTCTTTCTTTTTGTCTCAGACAAAGGCTCTACTATAATATCTGTTGAGCCTCCAGTCACGTATAAGATTCATTGTAATTAATATTCAAATATGCAAGAAAACACCTTTAAACATATGTTCCCTCTTTCAATGAGTGTGTGCACTGATTCACACATACACATACATCATACATCTCCCAAATACACATGCTCATATGTACACCTGTCCAGACATGAAAGAAAGAGTTACATTCAAGTCAGACTAGCTGAGACTTACAGTATGTTAAAATCAGTGATTTGGAAAAATGAAATGGAGGGAGGGGGATCAACTGATTTAGTATAAGCTGACAATTTAATTTATCGAAACAAAGTCGGAGAGAGTACATGGCAGTGCAAGTATTTTTGTTCCCACAAGAGCCCTGCCTTCACTTAGTCAGCTGTGCACTGGCAAAGCTTCAAAGAGTATGTGTTTGTGTATATCATGCTTTATTCCAGAACCAATGTAATCAACTTGTCGAAACAGGTTTTTTTCCCCCCTTTTTAGTGTAAAATAAAAGGCCTTTTTCATAATTACATCTAGCACATACCCTTGCATGCACAAACTCATAAGTGAAAGTGAGGCAACCAAGCATGAAATGTGTTTCAAAGCGCCCTAAAATTATTTTTTCAACAGCTTGCATCAAGGGTTGTGTGACTTATTGTTTTGAGGAACCTCTCTTGCTAATTAATAAACTTACCATTGGTGGATGGTAGTGAAGCAGAGATTGAAGAGTAAAATTGTGGACATAAGTAAATAAGGTGTGTTTTCTTCCGAGTGCATTTTAATGATCATTATCCTGAAAAGAAAAATTCTGATGTAATTCGAAAAAGCAAATTAGCAGATTGCAATAACAAAATGCAATGATGTTTGTACTTGCTTTTGACTCACAACTTAGCAACACTAATCAATTTGTTGTTTTTTTTAATCAGTTTCACTTTATGTTAAAGGAATAATAATAATATAGAAAAAAAGTCATATTTTGCCCTGACTGCTGTCTATAGTTGTGTATGTGTGAAAGACGAGCCCTGTAAGTGGGGCAGGGAGATACGCTGCTGTGATTGGTTGCATTACGTATGTCAAGTGTCAGTCTTGTCCGATGAATGATGATTTTACAACAAAAGAAAACGCATAGACAAAAAGGAAGATGTCTGGGGGGGAAAAGGTTGAGAGTGGTGCTCAAAAAAAGGAAAAAAGAACAATTAAAATTCCAACGAGAATCACCTTTTTTTTTTTCTAAAGTGTCCAATCTCACTGGATATTTTAGAAGAAGCCCACAAGGGGAGAACGAACCGCCCAATGCAACTAACGAGCCTTTGCCGGGCATTGTTGGACGTTCTGACATGCAACTGGTATCAACAGGTGCATCGGTTACTAAGGCCGAAGAACCATCACCACCGCCAGCAAGGGAATCAGCGCCGACAACCACAGAATTACATCCTGCTGTCACCATAAGTTAAGGAGCAGGCTAAACTTTAACACTTAGCTAGGCAAAGTATGCTATTATAAGACAATAGCCTACAACATAAGACGTAAAAACAATCCAGATGAGTCATCTGCAGCAGATGTGGGAATAACAATGACCGGTCGACAGAAATTTGCAGTGGATGATTTCGATGTAATCATTGATAAACTTGTGGTCGAACTGAATTGGAGGTATGTATCCTTTATCGCTCTGAATAGCATCTTTGGATTTCTGAATAAAATTCACATGTTCTCGTCGGAAAAACTTCATTCATCCGCTGCTGCACTTCAGACAGTGCGCGTCGCCGCGTACCCTATGCCGTAGGCTCTGCGTTGGTGTAAAGCGGAACCATAAATCAGCCTAACCCTGCATTCACACTGAAAGCATCAAAAATCTCCTGATGATTCACACTGAAAGCTGCACGCACTGTCGACGGCTGCAGTGGGCGGGGCTAAAGCTGCGCTGCAGAACTGGAGGGAGCAGTGTATATAGCCTACACATATCTATATATAGCGTGCACATCTTCAGTTTCCTATTTCACCATAGATCACACTTTGGGAAGCCTTCTTTATATTTTAGCGTTATTTCCGCATAGATAAGAGTGAGTTTGATGCCCCTTAACAAGTTTGGTCCGCGGATCAACAGCAACCGTCGGAGCCGTTGGTCCCGGTGAAGCTGCAGTCTGTCTGCGGTGATCACTGACACACCGGGTCGGAGCGGATTTGGTCATGATGTTTTATTTTGCGTTGGATCGATGTAGCAAATAAAATCGTTCGGACCAAATATTAGCGGTGCCAGAGCTAGGGGTCTCTGGTCCGGCAGTATGAGCCACTCAGGCGGTGGGCACTGAGCGGCTGAGCTACGGTGTGGCTAACAACTGTGGCTAACAACTACTAACAACTAACAACTACTGCTGTTCAGCAGGTTTATTCTCTGCACATGCGCTTAATATTCATATTTCAGAACACAGAACACTGTAAATAACGTTTCATATTTCAGAATACAGAACACTGTAAATAACGTACCAATTACTTCTAGAAAAGTCTTAACAAACAACAACTCTCATTAACGGTTATGGTCGGAACTGTTCACACACACACGTACACATTCACTCAACCGACCTCCATGGACGGGACCGACATAAACTTCGACGATAAAGTACATATTTCAACATTCTACCATGCTTAGCTTCACTTCGTATCTTCATTATATGTTGTTACACAGTTTAACCAAACAAAAATGTACAAATTAATACATTTTAATTTAAACAAATAAACACAAACACGGCCGTTGTTAGCTCATACTACTGCTGCTCAGCAGGTTTATTCTCTGCACATGCGCAGTGCAGAGCAGAAACTACTGGGATCTGGGACAGTTACAGGATCATGTTGTTTTTGAGTCATATCTGTTACCTGTCTCTGTGGATGAAACTCTGGGGCTACGGGTCTGAGCTCATCTGGCGGATTAGGTTGAGGACTTGAAGGCCTGACTTTCCTCCTGCTATAGACAAGTTTACGAGCCGTTTCCGCTCTACTTCCTAAACTCCTCCCCTCTAAGCAGTCCACTTCCGTTTTGGCGTTTTCCCATTGATTAGAATGGCAACATTGCTCTGACAAAGAGGGACAAAATTGTTATTTGAAAAAAAGTGGTTCGGGAACGACATGTCTCTGCAGTTGGATGTAAGAATTCGAGGGAGCACCTGAAGGAATGGTTGGATAGAGACTGCTGCGACCAGAAAACCAGCTGCAAAGACACATGTCCATGCGCTGCTTTGTTTACTTTTTTCCGCTCCCTCCCCCGGAGAAACAAACACGGACCTGAGGTAAGTTCAGCAACTTTAGCTGTGAAGCTGACAGTAGCTAGTGTTAATTATGAAGAAGTTGTCATACACTAACATTGCTACTGGTATTTTTATAAGGCAGTTGATGGTTTTGAGATGGGACGTGTGTGTATGTGTGTGCGTGCGTGTGAAAAAATCTGCCAGTGGAACAAGATTTTTTTGCTTGTAATGAGAAGATAAATCTTGTCCCTCTGGCAGATTTTTCTACTTATTTCAAGTGAAAATGTACTTGAAACAGGTGAAAATTGTCAAATAACAAGTTATTTTTTTGGTAAATACTCTTGTTTTAAGTGTAATGAGATTTTTTGACTAAAAATGAGACATTTTAACTACAAATAAGACAAATATTCCTGGTAAGATTTTGAGTTTTTGCAGTGCAACATAAATATAATGCAATTTGGCAGGCTGTTGTGATGATTGTGTGTGTGTGAGTACAATGTACAACACAAACACAAATGGTACATGGTTAATTTTGCTCAATCCATGTTTTATCTTTTATCTCCCCCTTTTTAGATGGTCCTGAAACCTGTCAGCCTGCCTGAGGCCGAGCCTGCTACACAAGTGATGTTGTTCATTAAATAAAGATAAACAACAAATACTGTGTGCATTGTATTTTTTAATATTATATATGAATAGTTTTTATAGTGATGTAATTGTGTGGGATGCTTTTGTATTTTACTATGGAGGTAAGGGAACTGTTAATTGAATTTGTGCACATAAATCAAATGTGTGCATATTCTACAGTTGTGCATAAATAAATAGAAATGTAAACATTTAAGTCAAATCAAACATATAATATGTAGTGTATTTTCTCTGTGATTAGAAGATTATGAACATGGATTACAGAGAAAATACACACTATATGTATGATTTGACAAATATTTAAATTTTTTATTTATGCATAACTGTAGAATAATATGCACACATTTGATTTATGTGCACAAATTCGATTGACAGTTCCCTTACCCCATATTTTACTTTTTTATTCCTGTTAAGATTAAACATATGAATTTTCTTGTTGAAGCCATTTGTTTAGTTTCCTCAAAACTCAAAATTCATCCATTATTAATGTACAATATGAGCTTACTATGAATGATGAACTGTTAAAAGACATTGTAACACACTAAAAAAGATAAGGCCTATCATTCATTGATCGTAGTTCAGTGCAATAATGAAATGAAATTAAGTTTCATCAAACTTTATTTTCACAGTACAAACATCTGTTGGTTCCTAAATAATTCATTTTAGTTTTAAAATGCTGAGATATTTACTGCAGAACTGTAACCTTCCCTCAACAAAATCATCAATTTTTGGGAGTATGTGTGAAAGTTGGTTGGGTGATGGCGGGAGGCAGAGCTGCAGGAGAATATTCCCAGGGCTGGTCCTCCACTCTTCATGAGTCCTACAGAGTTTCACCTCCTGTGCCGGTTCTGGAGTGGTAGAAGATGCTGTTGGTGACGGCTGGTAAAGATCCTTCCTGTTGTGTGTGTATTGTGATAAAGTTCTTTATTTTCTGTAATGCAATTTAAAAAAAAAAAAAAAAAAGTCATACATTCTGGATTCATTACAAATCCACTGAAATATTGCAAGCCTTTTATTATTTTAATATTGCTGATTATGGTTTACAGTTTAAGATTAAGATTCGCAGAATATTCAAATTTTTTGAGATAGGATATTTGAGTTTTCTTAAGCTGTAAGCCATAATCAGCAATATTAAAATAATAAAAAGCTTGCAATATTTCAGTTGATTTGTAATGAATCCAGAATGTATGACATTTTTGTTTTTATAATTGCATTAGAGAAAATCACAATATTCTAATTTTCTGAGACAGTCCTGCACTTCATCTTCTTCTGACCAGCATTTCTTTCAGACCCAGCTCTTCTGTCAGTGCAGGCAAGCCCGGTTTTCCCGTCTCACAGCATTTTCTACCTAGAGAAAAAAAAAGCCAAGTAGACTATGATGTAGTTCGGATACCAAAAATGAAGACATATATGTCAAATAATCTTGTTACCTTCCATAAGATCGCAGCTGAATGGGAACACGAACTCCAGGTCCAGCAAAACGAACATCCCGCAGGTCTCACTTCTCCAGCTTCAGTTACAGCACCCGAGCTTTAAGCCCCGCATTGTTCAAACACTGGCCAGGTTCGACATTTGCTTTCAAATAAACAAAACGACCATGTTTGTATGACATGACAAAACCGACTTTGTCTCTGTGCAGATATTGATAAACCTCAGAAACTTTCAGTTTGTCCATTGCGGATTGCAGGAAGTGGGAGCAGATCAGCTGTCAGTTCTGCTGCTGTCATCACGTTATCATCCCAGTTCTGCACTGAATTCGGGTCGGGAGAGTAACGCCACCTCCAGTTAAAGTCGTAGAACCGTGTTCCCATGGCAAAGACATAGTTGTCGAGAGAAAAAACACACGAACAGCAAGTATTTCGTTTAGGTTTGTGTCCACGCCGTGTCCACGCCGCTGTGTTTATACAGGTAAAAGGCTGCGGAAACCCCTTCCGCCGGAAATGACCCGCATCTATGCAGACGAATGGCAGCGCCCGTGTTTTGGCGCGTAAACTTGTCTATACACTGGAATTGTTCGCAGGCAGTATGTGTATTCCTCCTCCTCAGAGTGTTCAGACTCCTGTTCCACTGTCTCCCTGTTGTTTCTGTAACGGTCTGTCTGTCTTTGTCTCTGTTTAGGTGCGGACTGACTCGGTGAGACTTCTAAGGGCAAATCATTAACAGGTAGCAGAAGGTTGCGATGCAGCACACGGAGAGTACGTTCTCCGGTTTCTGGTTGAACTTTGTAAACAGGTCCATCTCCCATCTTTTCAACCACTCGATGAACCTTTTTCTCCCAGTAAGCTCTGAGTTTGCCTGGACCACCTCTCTCTGACACATTCCTGATCAGCACACGATCTCCGGGCTGCAGTGTAATACCTTTAACACGCTGATCATAATACTTCTTTCCTTTAGCTGAATGCTTTCCACTGTTTTCTGACGCAAACTTGTATGCTTCCTGCATGCATGAAGCCCATTTCTGCGCATACTCTTTCCTGGACTGTGGCTCCCCTTCAGGTTTCAAGTCAAAGAGCAGATCTACAGGTAAACGTGGAGCTCTACCATAAAGAAGAAAAAAAGGTGAATAACCAGTTCCCTCATGTCTTGTAACGTTGTATGCGTGGACAATGTGAGGTAGGTGATCCTTCCAGTCTGTTTTCTCCTCCTGCAGAGTACGGAGCATCTGTAGAAGTGTCCTGTTCAGGCGCTCGACAGGATTCCCCTGCGGGTGGTAGGGAGTCGTTTGTGAGTGCGCTATGCCTGGGAGCTGCTGGAGCCTCTGAAAGAGACTGTTTTCAAACTCCCGGCCCTGATCGTGATGTAGCTTTTCAGGGTACCCGAAGCGAGGGATAAAATAAGATTTTTTTTTTGTGGCATAAGCTTGACCAAACCGAGTAAAGTGATCTACCAGGACTAAAATGTACTCATAACCACCTTTACTCTGTTCAAGATGTAAATAATCAATTGAGATGAGCTCAAATGGGGCACTGGTTGTTATAGAACCCATAGGTGCTCTCTCTGGGATGTTTGTTTTTTTTGTTTAATACACTGACACTGGCGAATTACATAATCTTCTATGTCTCGTTGCATAAAAGGCCAATAAAACCTTTCTCGTGCTAAATGTATGACTTTGTCAGCACCTACATGCCCCATATCATCATGCAGGTGTTTTAACACGGTTGCTTTCAGTTTACTGGGTAGAACCAACTGTTTCCTCTGTCCTGTCTGTCTGTACAAAATCCCTTTGTCAAGTCTGAGTCTGCTCCATTCATGTACCAGTCTGTGTGTTTCTTGTCCCATTTGTTTCTTTTCTTTATCCTGACGATTCCATCAATTTTTCTTTAGGTTTATCAACTCACAGATGGGAGCGTCTTCTTTTTGTGCAGCTCTGATACTTTATGGGGTGATGACTGGGGTGCCTCCAGTTTGTGCGTCACCTACATCAGACTGTAGCTGTAATGCAGCCACCCATGGCACATCACTGTCTTCTGCAGCTTTGTCACCCCGCCAGATAGCGGAGACTACATCAGGGGACACTGTCTCTGTGTACTCTTTCAGGTGATCCACAAGATGCACTGGGTGTCGTGACAGGGTGTCAGCATCAGCGTTTGACTTTCCTGGCCGATATTTGATGGTGAAATGAAAGTCGGCTAACTCACCCACCCACCGATGCCCGACTGCGTTCAACCTGGCTGAGCTCAAAACATATGTAAAGGGGTTATTGTCTGTGTATACTGTGAAATTGGGGGCGTAATAGAGGTAATCTCTAAATTTATCACAGATTGCCCACTTTAACGAGATTGTAGTTTTTCTCAGCTGGCGTGAGTGTTCTGGAGCCGTAAGCAATAACCCTGAGCTTGTTTCCCTGCTGCTGATAGAGCACAGCACCCAGACCTTCGTTTGAGGCATCTGTGTGGAGAACAAAAGGTAAAACATAGTCTGGATAAGCCAAAATAGGTGGACTGGTTAGCATATCCACCAGGCGTGACACTACAGCCTAAGAGGGCTCTGACTTCTCCCACATTCTTTGGCTCTTTCTCCTTCAAATGCTGAGCTGCCTCAATGTCTTTAGGGTCTATCTGAACACCTTCACGAGTCACTAGGGCCCTGTCCCAATACTCCCACTACCCGGTGGTGTGGTGGTGTCCCAATTCCTCTTTCCACCTAGCGGTAGTGAAGAAAACTAGTGTAGTGTGTATGAATCTGTCCCTACGGATCGAGGGGTTTCTGATGCACACTAGCTGATCTAAGGACAGAAAAATTTCCCAGAATGCTTTTCGTCGTCATTTGCGGATTGAATAAAAAAAAAACATGGTGGACATTTCTTATTTTTTAGTGAATAAAATCAATATTTTGAGTTAGTTTCTGCATAAAAATGCATTTTGATTACATTTCTAGCGAGAAATATATATATTTCCTTTCATAATATTCACTCAGTGAATGTACATAATCACTCGCTTTGCCCATTGTTGCAACCTCGCCAGAATAAAGGCTGATTTATGGTCCCGCGTTACACCAACGCAGAGCATACAGCGTAGGTTACGCGGCGCCGCGCGCCGTACGCCGTACCCTACGCCGTAGGCTCTGCGTCGATTTAACGCGGAACCATAAATCAGCTCCTGAGCCGGCAGGCAGGCAGAAATCCCAAAATTTTCGGAGCAAATTTCATAACAGACGTAGGTACAACTGTTAGATTTCATCTATTAAACCAACATTTATCTTCCTAAAGGATTATTTCAGCCAGCGGTAATTCTCCAGAGCTGCAGGTTTCTCCCCGGGACGATGGCGCAGGTTGACCCGGCGATCACGTCTGTACGTGAGCTGCTGCTGCTGCTGCTCCCCCCCGGTCTCATCATCGTCGAAAACATCAGATCAAATTTCTTAACAGGCATTATTTGGATAAACTGAGCCCAGGTTGGGGATCTTAACGGTTACTTTTACGCCTGAAAAAATATTAAAACTTAATAAAGTGGCATATTAACAGCGCTACAGCTGAAATTAAAACAGCTTTTGGCTCTCAGCTTCCTGATTTTAGGGGTGGTGCTGAAAAGTAGGAGTAGTGGGAGTATTGGGACAGGGCCCTGGGAAGATTTCAAGTGCCCTAAAATCTGTCCCTTCTTTTTTAGGGGTAGTGGTAGTGAGGGAGGGCTAGTGGAAGAAAGTAGGGCTAGTGAAGAAAAGTAGGGGGTGTATTAGGATTGGGCCTAGGCGTCCTAAATACCTGACCTGGCTTTTGAACAGTTCAAATTTTTATTGACGTAATTTGATACCATGCGCTCGCAGGCGACAGAGCACACGTCTCAAATCTTCAACATGGTCATGAAAAGTCTTGGAAAAGCAGAGAACGTCATCCAAATATGGAGAACAGCACTCGTCCCTCAACCCGTCAAGAACTCCCTCCATACATCTTTGAAAACCCGCGGGGGCGTTTGTTAGACCAAATGGGAGGCGGGTCCACTCATAAAGTCCCCAGGGCGTGCTAAAGGCAGTCAGGTGTCTGAAGTTCTCCTCGACAAAGCCTTGATGGTACGCACTACGCTGGTCTAGTATGGAGAACCACGAGTACCCCCCCAGACTGTCCAGCAGTTCTTGGATGCGTGGGAGAGGATGGCGGTCGGGGATGGTTTTCCGATTCAAGCCTCTGTAATCAATACACAAACGTAAACTCTTGTCCTTCTTCCTAACGCAGACGACTGGAGATGAGTAGGAAGAAGTAGACTTTCTGATTCAGCCCTGGTCGACCAGATTTTGGACATAGTTCTTTACCTCTTGGTACAAGGGCTTAGGAACAGAGTTGTAGGACGTTTGCACTGGCGTGTCATCCTTCAGATGGATTCTCAATTGCAGGTTTGGTATGCACCCAATGTCACTATCATTTTTGGCAAAGACATCTGAATCCTCATATAACATGTCTCTAATAATGTTTTGTTCATGTTTCTCCAGGTGCGACACATCAACAGGGGGATGCCATCTCTATGCTGTCATGTCCTCTGTCTTGTTTTTCTCACTTGTTCCTCTTGGTTTTTCTGTGCTGACCTGAGCTGAGGATGTAGTAACTGTGTTAGGGGATGTGGGTTCTAACCCACCTGGAAAACAGTTAACTGGTTTGATTTCAGTAGCTTCCTCTAATGTTCCTAAAACTGTTCTCTTAGGGAGGTAGATGTCATGCTTAGTGGGGTTTTGAACAGGTATCTTAACAATTTTTGAGGACCCACTAGGAACATCAACTAAGGCCTGAAACAACTCCAATCCCTCAGAACAGTTACTAACAAAGTTGGGTTGGAAAAGTGTGACCCCGCCCCCTGGCCATTGTCTGACTCTACATCTCACCTCACAAATCTGCCCTGCAGGAATAGTAAGGCTGCGTCCCAATACTCCCCCTCGCCCTCCTTTTCTTCACTAACCCTAACTTTTGCGCGTTCCCGTGAAGGTAGTGGTGTCCCAATTCCTCTTTTCACCTAGGGGGAGGGGGCATAACGAGGGCTAGGGGCTGAGAATAGCCCCTTCAAATCGAGGGTTTGCAGATGCTCCCTTCGCGAGCGAGGGGGTATGAAAATTTCCCAGAATGCTTTTCGTCGTCATTTGCGGACTGAATCAAAAAAAAAACATGGAGGACATTTCTTGTTTTTTTTGGGAATAAAATCAATATTTTGAGTTAGTTTCTGCATAAAAATGCGTTTTGATTACATTTCCTTTTGCAAACCGATATTTTACTTTCATAATATTCACTCAGTGAATGTACATAATCCCTTTTTTGTCCGTTGTTCGCTAAGATCGCGCCGGAATATGGTTACGTAACCTACGTAAGCGACGCCATAGGTTACGTAAGCGACGCCGTAGGCTGCGTCTATTTAAAGCTCGCCGACCGAGGAAAAGGAAAAAGGAAACGTTTTTTTGAGTCAAATGGCGACCCGCAAAGAGCAGGAGGATATTGAAAAGAAAACCCATAAATGTAAGTATAATGTCCCATGGAATTTAAAAAAAAAAGTTTTGTAATCACAGTGCTTTTGTATGTTTGTATGAACAGTACATAGAAATCCAGGGTAGATAACATGCCGTGTCCTGTTAACTACTCGTTAACTCTCATATTTTCTACAAATTTGTTGGATATTTCACATTACTATAAGGCAGCAACGTTATTTGGGGGGGGTTACGAAGTAATAACGTTGCTTGCTGCCTTGTTATCATAGTTCAAACGTGTTTTTTTTTTTTGTTTTTTTACGAGGACGTTTGTGCATTGCAGTAATCACATTTCATTCCAGGGACTCCGGATCAGGTCCGACACCTAATAAGTTTTAGGACTACCAACGAGGAGAATTTTACTAAGAAGAAATATGCTGCTAAACCACTGTGGGAGTGAGTGATCTACCTATCTGCTTGCAGAATATCTGTGATGGGGTCCTTAACCATGGTATAACTACTATTCATCACTGAAAATCTTTAAAAAAAATAAGGTAAGCAATGGTTATGGTAAGTAATATTATCTGCTGAAGAGATGATGCTTAACAAAAAAAAAATACATGTAAAGTATTTATTAATTTATTATTATTATTAATAATCTTCTGTAAAGTGTGTTTGTGTGTGTGTGTGTGTGTGTGTGTGTGTGTGTGTGTGTGTGTGTGTGTGTGTGTGTGTGTGTGTGTGTGTGTGTGTGTCAGTGTGCGTGCTCCGGGACAGACAGTGGGGAGGCCACAGCAGCCTCATGGCCTTGCATGAGGTTTTGGGGTCCAGACCTTCAATCCAGCCTCCATGTTTGTTGGCCTCTTATGAAGATCCCACGCAAATACTCATGGTAAGTTTAGCAGTAAAAAAGCACAATCTTATTCCCCAGTCCTTCTTCCTATAGCTAGCTTGTGCTACGACCGGTGGTTCCCTCCTGATTGTGAGTGATAAGACACTACAGTACCTGAAGATCTAACTGTCATTTTCTTTTCAGAACATAATCGACCCTCCATCCTCACCGGTGTCCTCTCTGACAAATTCAGAGGAAAGCACAGAGGTAATTTTTATTTATACAGTGACAATGAACCTGGTATGATGTTGTGGGTGTGTATGATAGTCCAGTCATGCGTGTAATCAACATGTGTATCCATCTTTTTTTTTTTTCTCAGAACACTTTGGAAGACGCCAGCACATCGGCCTCAAGCTCTGCCTCACCAGCTGGAAGAGGAAGCTGGAAGCTTCAGGCATCAGGTCCACTTTCCCCCCGATCCCCAAAAAAAAGAAATTCTCTATGCAGGACTTCCTTCAAGCTGAGGCCGCCAAAGAAGACAGAAGATGTCAAAAAAATGAAGAACACATGGACAGGTTCCTGAACCTTTTAGAGAAAATGGTGGACCAGACACCTCATCAGCAGTAGCAGCACATACACTGCAAACTTTTTTTTTTGTAAATATTTCTGTGCAAATTTTTTTATATGGAAAAGCACCTTTCTTTGTTTTGCGTGCAATGTTTACTTTTTTCTTTTTAAAAATTGTATTTGAATATAGCAAATAAAGCCTTTTTTACTGCAGATGCTCTCACTATCCTTATTTTACTATTGATCTCGTTGTACAGTTTATAATTTGAGACATTACCTTACTTTGAGAAACCCCAGAAGAGAAAACTGTTGTGTAACAAGTTTTATTAGACAATTTAAAAGTATTTCCAAGTGAGTAAAACCACACAAATACAAAACTATTTACACATATGCACGATATGAGCAAAACCCACATAACCGAGCATTAATTTCAGCAAATTTCTTAACAGGCGTTATTTGGATAAACTGAGCCCAGGTTGGGGATTAAGGTTACCTTTATGCCTGAAAAAATATTAAAACTTAATAAAGTGCCATATTAACAGCGCTACAGCTGAAGTTAAAACAGCTTTTAGCTCTGGGCTTCCTGATCAGGCTAGGGATGAAAACGAGGGGGAGTAGGAGAAATGGGACAGGCACCTGGGCCAAGTGCCCTAGATCTCAAGTGCCCTAAAATCTCCCCCTTCTTTTTTAGGGCTTAGGGAAGAAAAGAAGTGCGAGTGGAGAAAAGAAGGGCGAGTGAAGTTGAATTGGGATTGGGCCTAAGACCCATCTTCCCTGCTCTCACACTGCACTCAACAGCTGTCTCACCTGGGGTCAACATCTGGCAAACAGAAACTATGGCTTCTACAGCACTGTCATTTATGCTTAATGTTTATTTTAATAAAGCTGAAATATCAACCTCACTGTCTGTTCTTTGATTATCTCAACTAAAACATTGCTGCCTAGGAGAGGACATTTGAGATAGTTCTGGCTGATTAGCAATGGCACTTGGATGGTGACATGTCCACAGTGTTTTTTACCGATTTGGAGTTCAACCTCTGCCCATCCATCAAAGGGGACATCTGTGCCATTTGCTGCAGAAATCACCACCGGCTCATCAAGAGGGAGAGATTCAAGTGGTTGGATTGGGACATGGGGGAGCGCTTCTTCCATCCAGCCTCTCCCCAACATCGTCCCTTGAGCCTCTGAGTCGAGCAACATTTGGAGAGGGACACCATTAATAGCGCATGACACCATACATCGCTTTCCTCTGAGCTGTGCTAAGCGTTTCTTTGTTGGTGGTTGACATTGTGTTTTTATTGTTACAGGACATGCTGCTTTAGACATGCTGGGTTGGGCTGGGAGTTCCTTAGCTGTCACGGTCACTGGCTGCCCCTCTCCAGTGACCTCATCCCGTTTCCCGACGTCCTCCTTTGGAGACAGCCGACCGCCCGATGTCCAGCTTGGCCACATACAAAGCAGTTAGGGCAACTCAACTTGCCCTGCTGAACACAGGTGCTGCATCTGCCGCGGGCTTCAGGTGGTGGTGGCAGAGGCTGGGCTGTGGCTGAGTGCGTGTTCACAGGGGTGGCAGTGTCAGCAGGCCTCACCACTTGAGCCAGTTGTTTAGTCAGGGAGGACACCTGTGCAGTCAGTTCTTTAATAGCGGCACGGTTAACCTGTAACTCAGTGTCAACTCTAGTCTGTTTGGTTGAGTCACTACAGTAAAGCTGAGCTGGGCTTACAGTCACTGGTCGGTGTTTAGCTACTATGCCAAGGTGTCTCTTCACTGGTGGACTCGGTGATTTGGTCCAAAAGAAAGTCATTACTAACCTGCAAGTCTGAGAGAAGAGGTTTGAGATCATAACGAACATGGTTATTTTTTTCATTCAAACCTTGATACAGAGTGTGGAGAAAGGTGCCCTGAACCAGCTTTTTGTCGTAGCTAAACTCTGCACCAGTTTGCCGTGACTCATACAAAACACGCTGCTTTAAACCCATTATTCTGTACAGAAATTGCTCAGGACTCTCTTTGTCGTGTTGTTTAGCATTACTTAATTCTTGAAAAAGTTCAGTGCTGCTTTTGTCTCTGATATGTGCGCTAAGAAACTGCTTTAGCTCATCAACAGTTAATCACTTTTGTTTGCTAACATTTCCCTGAATTTGCCAGGTTTCAAGATTTTCAGCACAGTGCGAATTATCTCAGACTCAGTGAACCCTTCCTGTATACCATCTTCAATCTGTCTACAAAGGTTACTGTAAGACATATCTGACCCAACATCTGAGATCTGACCACCATGTAGCTTAAATTCTCTGCGCGGGAGTGGAGCTGGAAAGTCATTAACCCTCAATACCTGGTCTCCCAAGCTGGACAGACTTACTATCCCCTGCGGAGAACCATCAGCTGCTGCGATGAAAGCTCTGGTGAATGGGCAAGTGTCACAGTTCCTCGCTGGCAGTCTACTGTTTCTTCCTGCAGATGCTGGACGTGTATGAATGTCTCGGTTGTGTGAGGGGCTGGTTGTGTGTGCATTTTTGTCCATTGGGGCGGGGAAGGGGGATGAATGTCTTTGGGAATGTGTTGTGTGATGGTGGTGGATTCTGTGACGGTGTCTTGATACTCCGACTGAGGCAAGGTGGATAGCTGCTCCTTATGGGGTGATGGCTCCTCCACTGGCTGTCCTGTCTCTGGCGAAGTCTGGCTAGCTTCACTTTCCCTTGGGGCTGTGGCCGTGGCCAGCAGGTCATTCAGAATATCATTTAGGATGAGGAGTTGAGTCATCCCTTCATCTCCCATAGCACTTAATTTCTCACTCTTGAGGTAATCCACAATCAGGTCATACAGTTCTGGTTCACTCAAGTCTTTAATGTTACGAGTTATGCTGCCATCGTTTAATTAACTCACAATTGCCACGAGCTGGTCTGGACTCAAATATGAAAGACTCTTCTGGATCTTGAAGATCAGCATCCGCCGTGGGGTGACGGTCGCCATTGTTGCGTTACTCTGGTGGCTTCCGCTCTCTGGATGACGTTCTGGACTGCAGCAGCCTTCCCTGAAGCTTAGGGCACCGTTTCACGTCGTCGCAACACACGCTCACTTCACCAGGCAGGAACGCTAACCATCCCGGACAAGCCCCCAAATATTATCAGCGCCAGAGCTAGGGGTCTCTGGTCCAGCATTATGAGCCACTCAGGCGGTGGGCACTGAGCGGCTGAGCTACGGTGTGACTAACAACTGCAACTGTGGATCTAAACACAAACACGACCGTTGTTAGCTCATACTACTGCTGCTCAGCAGGTTTATTCTCTGCACATGCGCTTAATATTCATATTTCAGAATACAGAACACTGTAAATAATGTTTCATATTTCAGAATACAGAACACTGTAAATAACGTTTCATATTTCGAATACAGAACACTGTAAATAACGTACCAATTACTTCCAGAAAAGTCTTAACGAACAACAACTCTCATTAACGATTATGGTCGGAACTGTTCACACACACACGTACACATTCACTCTGGCTCAACCGACCTCCATGGACGGGACCGACATAAACTTCGACGATAAAGTACATATTTCAACATTCTACCATGCTTAGCTTCACTTCGTATCTTCATTATCTGTTGTTACACAGTTTAAACCAAATTAATACATTTTACATACCTGCGGATCCAAACACAAACACGGCCGTTGTTAGCTCATACTACTGCTGCTCAGCAGGTTTATTCTCTGCACATGCGCAGTGCAGAGCAGAAACTACTTGCCTGGATCCACTGGTGTTAAAGCATCACCTACTGGCGTGAAATGGTAATGTTTTTGTTCATACGGATTCAAATAAAAGTTAATAAATAAAAAATACAAGTTAAAATGAAAAAGAGGGGGTGTCTGTTAATGTGATAACTATAACTAGTGGCTATTCCAGACCCACTACACATACAGCTCCTCAACCATCAGATACGTGTTTCACATGAGCAGTTCAGGTAAAAACGGCAGTCTGTTACGGCCCCCAGCCGTTACTGCTTTTTATTTAGTGTGTAACTGTACTTATGTTTTGTTTCTGTATGTTTTGGGTGAGTGAGCACTCCTGTTTTAATCCATCTTGTTCTTCCCACTGATCAGTTCAGTTCAGATTGACAGGTCCCGCCTCCTGCCGCAGCCATTGGTCCTCCGCAGCTGTGGCAGATCAGACTGATGAGAAGACACCAAGCTGCTGGTCCTCAAAAGCAGCACACCTCAGTCAGCATGTGGAGGGCTGCTACTGTTCAGTGTGGCAATCCTCCTCGCTGTGTTCTGTGCTCTTTGTGATCTGTGATCTGTGATAGTCTGCTGTCTGCTTGTGAGCAGTTCTTGTTTAAGTTAGCTGTATTAGCTGTGTGGTTTTGTTACTGGCTGTAGCCTGTATTTTATGTTATACCGAAGCAGTAAGGGTAAACCGCCATTTAATTTGATCCCCTTTTTCTCCTGTTTTTGTTAAGTTAGGAAGTTAGGCTCAGATACTGTAATTTTGTTTGATCTTTTGTTTCCTCCCAGGGCTTAGGTAGTCTGGTTGAGAAGAGTTTCTTTTGTTTGTTATTTTGGCCTAGGTTTACCCCGAAGAGAAGCTTCATTTTCATTTTCTGTCATTTTGTTTCTTGTTGAATGTTGAACCTTGAGCTGTGCAAAAATAAATACAGCCTTTTTGTTTTGAACCATCTCTTGCTGCCTCCTTCTTATGTTGCGCCTCTGTTCCCCTAGCCTGGGACGTAACACAGTCAAATCAGCAAAAATGTCAGTTTGCTGGATTAAATTAATTCCTGATAAAATAAATTTGTTAGTGCACAGCTCTGCTCATGTACGCATGTGAATGAGTGTACGTTTGTGTGTACACGAAAGTACAATCTGCATTGAGGGTTCTTGCTTCGGGAATCCTGGGGCCTTATTCACAAAAAAATCTTAAGAAAAAAAATCTTCTTAAGTGTCATTTTTTTCTCAAGTTCAGTCTTAAGAAGAAAAAAGAGAAGTCATATTCTCCAAAAAAGTTCTTAAGTATTTTCTCAACTTTCTTCTTAAGTTTCTTAAGAAAAAACTTAAGAATAATGGTATTCTTGAAATAAAAGTTCTCAAATTTGTTCTTCACTTTTTTCTTAACTTTAAGACAACCTTGACCTGTCTTAAAATTTCTTCTGTGAAAAGGTAAGACTCTAATATCACCTTTTTCAACACATTTGCACATGCACAAACAAGGACCCGCAATATTATGGAGCGATGCACCCGTGTAGTGACGTCTCGCTTCAGGTGCATCGACTGAATATAATGAAATTAATAATAATAATAATTAAAGCTGCAAGCAGCGATGAACGGGCCCTCGCACTCATGGCCACCGCCCCCAATAAGCATATCAGAAATGACACCACCCACGACTTCCTATGTCAAACCATTCAAATGTTATATCAGGAAATAGGGCTAACCAATCAGAAGAAGGGGCGCGGCTAATTAAGCCCAAAGAAGGTCAAGGACTCAATACAGAGTCCGATGACACCACCCACGACTCTCTATGTCAAACCATTCAAATGTTATATCAGGAAATAGGGCTAACCAATCAGAAGAAGGGCCGGGGCTAATTTCCACCAATTATGGTCAAGGACTCAATACCGAGGTCCCATGACACCACCCACGACTCTTTATGTCAAACCTTTCAAAAGTTATGGCAGAGAAAAGTATTCTAGGGGGCGCTGTTGAGCCGTTAGGCCACGCCCATTAATGCAAACCATGAAATATCAAATTTATCGCCAGGCCTGGCTTGCATACAAAATTTGGTGACTTTTGGAGAACTATCAAATATGGACCAATCAGATGAAGGGGAGGCGCGCTTTTTGGCATCTAGCGTCGCCACGGTAACACTTTTGAAAGAGAAAAGTAATGCGCGTAGTCGCAGGATGGAGACGCACATTTTGATGTATAACACATCTGAGTTCACGATACGGTTCGGGCCGTATTAATTCTCGAAGGAATGGCATATATTGCTCCAAAATTACGCGATTAATTCAGAATGTTCAAAATGGCCGACTTCCTGTTCGGTTTCGGCCATGGCGCCAAGAGACTTTTCTTTAAGTTGCGACATGATACAGGTGTGTACCGATTTTCGTTCATGTACGTCAAACCGTATTATGGGGCTTGAGGCACAAATTTTTCCGGGGGGCGCTGTTGAGCCATTTTGCCACGCCCATTAATGCAAACCATGAAATATCAAATTTTTCGCGAGGCCGGTCTTGCGTGCAAAATTTGGTGAATTTTGGGCACGTTTAGGGGGGTAAAAAGTCAGAAGAAAAATAAAAATAAAGAAAGAAAGAAAGAAAAATTCCTACAGATACAATAGGGCCTTCGCACTGAAGGTGCTCGGGCCCTAATAATTCTGGGATACTTGGCTGCATACTGCTGTGTGAATGGTCTGCTGGAGCGGCGTACTGAATCGTTCATTTAGTAGGCAGTATACAGTACATACTGATGCAGTATGTATCATGTAGTACTTAGTATGCCATTTCGGATACAGCCATATTTTTCCATTTCAAATTGACGCGCTGCTCCGGCTGCTCCCGCTGCCTCTCGACGCGCGTTTTCATAGAAAATGAATGGCAGCCGGCTGCCTATGATGCCTGTGACGCTTTCAGTGTGAATGCAGGATAACACAGGAGTTAGTGTCGGAGCGCCAGCATCCGGTGTTGGTCGGCGTGAGGGCAGACACACACTATACACAAGTGCTGAAGCACTGAGCCAATCTTTTAAACATTTTAAAAGGTCCTATAAGACGTTTATTTGCACTTCTGTTTCACTTGTTACACTGTAATATATTATGTGTGTGTGTTAAGCACTTTATTTATATTGAGATTTATCCAATTCTTTTAAATGGCCCTAATTAAAGAGCAATACAAATCAAAGTGATTGGTCCCAAAGTCACACTTTTAGTGGCTACTGTGTATAGTAAAAGCAGTATAGCAAAGGAATCAAGAGAGAGAAAACTAAAATTGTTTAAACAATTTTCCTATTTTTTTGCCAATCTATTTACATTCCTTAATTTGATAATTCCACATACATGGAACTAAAGTACTGGAGGGGCAGTACTTACCATGCACGGGGGAGAGCAAAAGTATGATAATCCAGAGTAAGATCAGCTGTTACTTGTTTATATACATTAAGCTGGAAGTTCAGAGAGAAATGTGTAAATTTAAGTGACGGGTACCATTAAGGTTGCAACTCACCAACGGTTCTTCTTGCCTCAAACTTCCCTTCTAGCTGTGTAAAAGAAACAACAAACAGCGAAATATACAGTAATGAAGTGAAACTGGGGAACATAAAAGATGAAAGGCTGTCCAATGTTTTCTTCATCCATTATGGGATGATGAGGAAACGGTGAGCAACATGGAAGAAGACAGGTGCTTTATGTAGATATAACAGGTCCTTTACAATCTTAAAAAAACATTATTTTTTTTTTCACACATGACATTCTACTTACTAAATTATGGTTAGTAATAGTTCACTGCATCCCTACCAAAATAGTTCTACACATTGCATTTCACATTATAGGAGCTGACATTCCCAAAAACATCATTTAATCAATCATGCTTGATAAGATGGGAATGCCAAAGGAATGAAAAGTGTTCTTTTTACTGTATTTTTGATCATATTACTCTTTGGTTTTCACCCTGATGATTGCTGCAGTGATGTTTTTCCAAGGCTCTGCAAGGTCCATTTTTGTGGCCACCCGGTGAATGTCCTACCAGAGACGTTCAATAAACGAGACAGCCCACTACGGTTCGATTGCCTGTATCTGTCACGTGATATTATTTATTGAACGTCTCTCATGCTATCATATTTTCGTACATATTATCTTAGTATACAGTCTTATAGGGCTTTATAGTCTTAACCTGTGAGTATGATACTGTGGCTTAGTTGTTTTATGATGTTTGTATAGTTTTAAATTGGTCGCTTATAATGGTCGCTGCCACAGTTTGCTCCGTTGTCATGGTGGCCGCTGTAGTCCTCTGGTCCAGAGGAAAGAGGTTTTCACATAGCGCACAGTGGCAGCCGCCGACGGCTTTCCCATTCATTGTGTATGTGCTGCCGCCGCTTAAGGGTGCAGGGTCTGCCGCCGAGGTCGGCGGGGCGCAAAAGGGCGCACGTCGCCGGGTTGCCGCGGCGGCAAGGGCGCAAAACGGCGCAAACTGCCGCTGCAAATTGAATTTTTTTTTATTTCACCGTGCGTCCTGTGACGGCATCTCGGCGGTGTCCGAGAGAAGGTGGTGGAGTGTGAAAAAAAACTTGCAGCTTGTAGATCCGACACGATCAAGATGGAAGAAAGAAGTATCTTGGCTGTGAGTCTGTGTGAGGAGCTGTGGGAGACTGCAAGACTGCAGACCTATCGGGACATCAATAAAAAGGGACAAAAGTGGAGAGAAATCTCCCAGAATTTGGGCATACCTGGTGTGTTTAAAAGTGGTAGAAATGTGATATTCTTTTGCTCTTTTAACAATAAAATGTTAATTTAAAATAAAATATAGCATTTCCATGCCTCATATCACGATCAATTGAATCATGTATCAATATATGGTTATGAAAAGACCACGTGTCAATACTTTTGCAAACTGAGGCACATATTTTACTACATGTACACTCAGTATAAAAATCTAGATGACTGACATGAGCTAAAAAACAACAACATAGTTCAGAAAGGTTTTTTAATAAAATATGTTTTTTTTTTAACTATTTACAGTGGATGACTTGAAGAAAAAAATGGAAGAACTTGAGGGACAGATATATAAAGGAGCGGAAGGGAGGCCAGGTGTTCAGTTGCAGTGATGAAAGCCTGAAGTTGGTTGATCCTGCTGAGGCTCCAACTCTCCCCAACAGGCTGTCAAACTGCTCCCTGTTCAGCATGAAGTAGACCTGGTCCTGGTCACTATGGAGCTGTAGCTCCTGAGCCTGTATTCATGGACGAAATTTTGATTTCAGAGTTGGGGGGGACACTCTGGCTTGAGAAAGGAGAAACTGCTTGAACAGTGCTTGAACAAGGCTTTTAAATACAAAATTGTCATAGACAGAAATTTCACGGACACAATTATGACACAATTATGCAAAAATTATTCATTGACACGATTCATAATAAATTAATAATTAATAATTAATAATTATTAATAATTAATAATTACACAATTATGCAAAAAAATAAACAAAAAGAACAAAAAGAAAACAAACTATTTCAGTTCACTGTGTTTTCTAGTAGTTCTTCTAGTTTTCTATTGTTACTTTTAAGTTCACTGTTCCCATTGTGGTTTGACTGGTTGTAAAGCCTGTAGCTTTAATTATCATGCATGTAGCTAAAATTATCACCCAATTCTGTGTTTCACCTTGTTAGTCAACTTCACTCTAACTCATTACCACCAATTTTACACTTATTTTTGTAATGTATGGTCAATAGACCTCATTTACATAAAATTATACCTAATTTTTGAATAAAGATAAGCAGAAATTCTGAATTATTTCGACTATAGTTAAACTCAGAGGCATATAAATGGATGGATTATCACAGACTGGTATATGTGAAAATGAAATGAAATAATTTCAAATGTTTGGACCACCACCCAGCACCAGCCAGTGGTTGGTGGGTCAAATTGAATATCACAGGAGGGGAGAAATTGAATAACATATCCATAATTCAATGCAAGTAGTGATCATCAATTTTATTTGAAATTAGTGTAACAGAGGCAGTTATATGGAAGAAAATCATATTTTTGATATAAAAGAAAAGTGACAATAATGACAAAAAATATTGCCAAATAACCTAGTTTATGTCACTCCCTCCCTACTGTGAGTTCCTGACCCTGTTCATGAACTCACTGCTTAGTACTATTTCTTACCATAATATACATTTGGCCACATTTGTAATACATTTACACATAATTATATATTTTAGTACACCAGCCTTAAAGGGGACATATTATGAAAAACAAGTTTTTTCTTGTTTTAACATATATAAAGTGGTCTCCCCTCACCCTGCCAGCACAGGGGAGACAAAATACCATTCATTTCTGCAAGGTCTGTGACCCCTGCCTTACAGAGTCCCCCAGTGTCACATGATTTCTTTTGAGCCGATTAAAATCTGCGCCTAGGGTGACCTCACCCGAGGCACAGAGGTTCGGCCTCCGCTGCTGAAACCACGCCCACAACCAGCTCTCTCCGTCGGCTCGAGCGTCCGCCATTGTTTACAAGCGGTGGCTGTTTGAACAGCGAGGGAGAGTAGAAATGAGATTTTGCATCGACATTTACCCTCATAAAAGGATCAGTTCCCACAGCACGGACCCGGCAACTGCACACGAGTCAGCGGTAAGTTCCTTTTTTTTTAATGTTATTTGTATGATCTTTGCATGGGCTAAGTATTTAGCTTAGCTCCGGAGCCTCGGCGCCACATACGGAGCTGCGGGGGCTGCTCACGGACCGGACCGTCGAGGAGCCCCGGGCTCGGGGCTCTATTAGTACCGTAATACATTTTTCTTCTGTGGTTTCAGATCTTTCAAGCACCTGGAGCTGTTCACATTCAGAAGACGCGCGGTCCTTCCTTGAGCCAGCAATAGTGGATACATTTTATTTATATATTTTAACAATAAAGTTGCCATTTGTGAAAATTCAGTGTTGTGATTTCTTTACAGTTAACATGATTCATTTGTCTTGTAACATAAGAAGTGAAATGATGAGGAATCGGAGTAAATAACTGTGGTGTACCTGTTTAGAATTAAATTCAATCTTCCTGTTTGAAGACGAGGTGACTAAAGGCTGATTTATGGTTCCGCGTTACACCAACGCCTACGGCGTAGGGTACGTGTCGATTTAATGCAGAACCGTGGACACGCTTTGCTACGCAGCCGTTTCTATTCTCCCCGCAGCGACGCTTTGTCTCCTTCCCTGCTACACGTCATTCAAGCAGCCAATCAGCGCAGAGCCTCATTATCATAGCCCCCCCCGCCCTGAAAATGAACCACAGAAAAAGGCTTTAGAAGCGGAAAAAATAAAAACATGGCCCAGAGACTGAATTGATTTATGTAGAAAAAACAAGCTTTAGATTGTTTTTAAGACATTCAAGGCCTGTTTAAAATATACATTAAATGCCATAATATGTCCCCTTTAATATAAAACTGTACAAAATAATTAGCTATATTTACTCTTATTATCACATTGTTACAAGCCAATGCTTCACCTGTGAGTCTCCTGCCTCTCTACCAGCATCTCCACCTGGCCAGTTTGCTTCTGTCACCTGACAAAATACATAGATGCATGGTGTATGAACTTTGAAAGCTCTGATTTCAAAGCCACATGGTGAACCATTGTTATACAGATTATCATCACCCTAACATTTTCTCATGACAACTAACATATCTTTATTCTTTCAACCTCACCTGGGAGCCTCCAGCCTCTCCTCCTCCATCTCCTCTAGCCTCTCCTCCTCTACCTCCTCCAGCCTCTCCTCCTGCATCTCCTCCTGCATCTCTACTATCAAAACTTTACTTCGCTTCCGGTCTGTCCGCCGTCATATTCATACAACAGAAACGAAAAATTAAAAAAGGAATTTGCAAAAACCAAATTTGGGCCGTTATTTGATTTGGTTGTTTGGTTTTTGTTTTTTTCATGCTGACAGCAGAAACCGTTTTCCCGTTTTTAATTTAGGAAAATGGGGGCGCTGTTTCTGTTTTTTCGTTTTTGGTTTTAATGGAAAAACTAATTATACTTTAATCCCCGGACCTGATTATAGGCCCTTTCTCTCTTTGTGAACATTCCTCTGATATTTTTTGGTAGTAGATTATTCCTTGCTTTGTACATTATTTGCGCTGTTTTGTATTTAACCAGATCCATAAATTTCTGTGTGTGTGATTTTATAAACAGTGGGTTTGTGTGTTCTCTGTATCCTGCATTGTTTATTGTCCTTATGGCTCTTTTCTGAAGTGTGCATATCAGCTTGTGGCAGTTTTCCCTGCCACTGGAGAAACACTACACCAGCACACCACACCATCACTCATTCCACATACCACAGGTTAGCCAGGTAGCATGCTATTGATAGGTTAGTGGGTGCACACACTAAGCTACATTTAACATCTTGGTATGTTTCCTGTGCTTTTTTTCTCCCCCATAAAGTTACAGAAACACACACACAAACACAATGTTATGGTTTTGAGTTAACTCTTTATTATTTAAAGACTGTAAATCATGAGTGTCAGTGTCTAATGGTTTCTTTTTTCTTACCACAGTGCTTCTCTTCTTCTTCTTCTTCTTGAGGTTTATTGGCGGTTGGCATCCAGTTTTTTTCCGGTGCATTACCGCCCAACCACAGTGCTTCCTGGTTCTGGGCAGTGACAAAGGACCCGAGTAGAGTTTCAGGCTGTCTTTTATAGTGCCTGTGTAGGGAACATGCTCAGGCCATCTGACTGCACCATACCAACTGATGGAGTGTTAATTATTTCCCTAGTTTGGTTGAATGTTTTGATGTATCTAAAATGTAAATAGACTTTATAATTTTGTGATGTGAGAAATAACCTGTATGGTTAACTGATTATCTAATTTATTCCAATTGAAGATGGTGTGGTCCAGTGGAAGGGGCCTAGCCTTTAAATGGAGGGGATCTACACTGCCTAGTCAGTCAGAGAAGGGCTGTGGTGCGGTGCAGACCTAATAGAGCGGTTTTGTACATACTTTTTTTGGCATTTTTTCTTTGTCTGCTACTGTCTTGAAAGACAATAAAACAATTCATTTTTTGTTGCACCAAACGGACTGTCTTGCTACCTTTTGTTTACCTTTTTGAGGGTTGAAGTACTACAAGTACAACTAAATTTAAAGCAGATCCCAAATCAGATGTAGAGGACTCAGATGCAGAGGACAAGGTATGGGAGACTGATGAGGAGGGGCCCTCATCCCAGCCTCCCCATGCCACGCCACCACAGCAGGAAATGGTCGTGCTGCTACGCCAGTTTATGGGTGCTCAGAGGGATCGGGAAGAAGCACTCTTGGGGGAACTCCGAGGCCTGCGGACAGCCGGCCACCTTCATCAGCAGCCGGTTATAGTTCCAGCATGGGGAGCGCTGTCTCCCTAATAGGACTCCCCACAACTCTTCACATCCTGCAGCAGTCATCAGCAGTACCATTGCTACAGCAGCAGCCACCAGCAGCACCATTGCTACAGCAGCAGCCACCAGCAGCACCAGTGCTACAGCAGCCACCAGTACCAGCCCCAGGGAAGGACCCCAAGTTACTTCCATTCCAGTTTGGTGAGGATATTGAAAACTACCTCCTCCGCTTTGAGCGGATTGCCAAAACTTAGGCATGGCCAGAGACTGAGTGGGCCTACAGACTTGTGCCGTTACTGACGGGAAAGGCGTTGGAGGCCTATTCCGCCATGGATGAAGAGCGGCCTGACTCCTACCCAGACCTTAAACAAGCCCTGCTGGCCAAGTTTGACATTTCTGTTGAGACTTATCGCCAGCGCTTCAGAGATCCAGCTGTACCCCAGGGATAGGCGCAGACCGAAACCTACCAACGCTTGAAAGGCCTGTATCGACGTTGGATGAAGCCGGACCAGTGCAGCGTAGAGGACATCGGGGAAGTCATCGTGTTGGAGCAGCTGCTGAGAGTTTTTCCACCCGACATCCGCACCTGGGTCAAGGAGCGAGAGCCCACCACCGGCTTAGAGGCAGCAAAGCTTGCAACCCACTATGTCAATGCCCGGAGGCCAGTACTGACCAGGTCCCAACAGCGCCAGCCAAACAGAGGACGGGGGGACAGCCGGCAAGAAGGTCAGAACTATAATAACTATGGGACTCAGGGGAATGTGGGGGTCAGCAGAGGTGGACAGCAGGCTGGTGCCAGCCAGGGGACTGGGGGGGCTAGTAGATATAGGCAGCAGGTTAGTACCAGTCGTGGAGAAATCACTTGTTACTACTGCCAGCAGCCGGGCCACAAGGCATCAGACTGCCCTCTCAAAAAGCCTAAACTCTCTGGTTACTGCTATGTTCCCTGCAAAGAGGTGTCTAGTGCATCAGGTACCATGCACTCAGAAGAGGCCTCATTTTTCCCAGTTACTGTTAATGGGGTACAGGTGTTGGCTTTGTTAGATAGTGGGAGTTCCATGTCACTGATTAAGAAATGTTATCTGACGGACAGTTGTATTGACTATGGGAACAAAGCGAACATTGAATGTGTACATGGGGACCAGAAACCCTACCCCACATCTGAGGTTACCATAGCGGTAGATGGGCAGGCATCTTTGCTACAAGTGGGGGTTATTGACCATCTATCTGTTGATTTCATCCTGGGTAGGGATTTGCCAATTCTGCCAGACCTTATTGCAGGAAAACAGACAGCTGAAATGTGTGCTATGTTAACGAGGTCCCAGGTTAAAGCTGGCCTGGAGCCCCTCCCAGATCTTGATGGTGATCTGTGTGAGGGTGGTTCCAAAGGCCCCAGAAAATCACGGCGACAGCGTCGCATTGAGAAAATGCAAGGCACCCCCACTGAGGTAGAAACGTATCCAAAGCCTGTAAGTGTCAATTGGGACATTCCCAATGACATAAGCCAGTTGCAGATTTCTGATCCTACTCTGTCTCTCTTGTACAAGCAGGTTGATGTTGGGGAGGGGAAACAAGACGGTGGTCCGAGGTTTGTGGTTGAAAATGACATTCTGTATGTAATGGGGGATGCAGGTAAGCGCTTAGTGGTACCAACCAGTTGTAGGCCTCTAGTCTTACATCTGGCACACACAGTACCATGGGCAGGCCATCTAGGGCAGCAGAAAACCTACATGAGGTTGGGGTCACGGTTTTACTGGCCAACAATGTTTAAAATGAACGTTTTTGCACCACATGCCCGGAGTGTCAGGTCAACACGCACATCAAAGTCAAGCAGGTTCCATTGCACCCATTACCTATTATCAGTACCCCTTTCCGGCGCATAGCCATGGATGTGGTTGGGCCACTGGAGAAGAGTAGCTCTGGTTACCAGTACATACTTGTGATCTGTGACTATGCCACACGATTCCCAGAGGCATTTCCTCTCCGAAGCATAAAGACCCCAAAGATAATCAGTGCCCTTGTCCAGCTTTTCTCTCGTGTAGGGGTGCCAGATGAGATCATCACAGACCAAGCTACCAACTTCACGTCTGGCACGATGAAACAGCTGCAGAAGGAACTGGGCATTAAAGGCATACGGACGACTCCATACCATCCCCAGACTGATGGTCTGGTAGAGCGATACAACCAAACGCTGAAGCAGATGCTGCGTAAGCTTGTCTCTGATACTTGCCATGATTGGGACAAGTGGTTACCTTTTGTCTTGTTTGCCTACAGGGAGGTGCCTCAAGCATCCACTGGCTTCTCTCCTTGCGAGCTCCTTTATGGATGGCCAGTGCAGGGGCCCCTGGATCTCCTGAGGAAGGAGTGGGAGGCCACCAAGAAACCCACCAAGAACCCAGCACCAGAAGGTATCCTGTCCTACGTACTCCAAATGCGTGAACGCCTTGAGAGTAGAGGTGGGTGCAATTCATCGATGTCTCGATGCATCGCAATGAGTCACGTGACGATTAGTAATCGATTAATAGACGTTGAGCAGAGCCCGGAACAAAAAACATGTAACCGGAACCTTAACACGCACGCTGCCCGGACTGTTTAGCGAGTGGGACCACAACAAACAGAGAGCAGTAGTTTGCAAAATGGCGACAGCGTTAGCAGCACCCAAAGAGTGGCCGATTCTCTCGCCACCGGCGATGACTGCAACCGTATGGAAATATTTTGGTTTTTATGAAAGCACCAACAAGACGGTTGACAAGACCTACGCAATTTGCAAGATTTGCAAAGCAAAAATAAAGTACCTCAGCAACACCACGAACATGAGGCAGCACCATATACGCTTTCATCCCGAAACGGAGAACGCTGCTGCGGTCGTTCCCGCCACACAGAGGACCATCCTGGAGACCGTCTCCAAACTTCCCAAGAACTCGCAGAAGGCGAAGACCATTACAAGAGCAATAGCTACTTTTATCACGACGGATTTACGCCCGTATTCAGTGGTAAATGACAGGGGTTTTCGGTTAGTGGTGCGCACCATGGAGCCGCGCTACAAACTCCCTGACCGAAAATACTTTGCACAGAAAGAAATCCCCCACCTCTACGACGAAACCAAAACAAACGTCATCGAGTCCCTGAAGAAGGCGAGCAGGGTAGCACTAACGTGTGATTCTTGGACCTCGGTTGCCACCAAATCCTTCGTCACTATAACAGCGCATTTTGTACTCGGCCGGACAAGAACAAATGGAAGTTGGTGAGTCACGTTCTTTAAACCTGAGAGATGATTGAGAGTCACACCGGGGCAAATGTTGCTGAGCTGCTGCAGAAAGCAGCGGCAAAATGGCAGATCTCAGAGAAAGATTTGGTGTTGGTCACTGATAATGCCAGCAACATGGTTGTGGCTGCTCAGAAGGCGAACTTTATGCATCTGAAATGCTATGCTCACACTGTCAACTTGGCCTCACAGAAGGCTCTCAAGCTGGCAGCTGTGGCAAAGCTTCTGGCGAGGATCAGGCAGATCTCTACATTTTTCCACCGTAGTACCTCTGGACTCCACCTGCTGGAGGAGAACCAAAAGCTGCTTGGTCTCAAACAGCACAAACTGAAGACGGACGTATGCACTAGATGGAATAGTGCATACGAAATGACTGAGCGTTTCCTCGAGCAACAGCCTGCAATCGCTGCCACCTTGCTCTCTCCTCAGGTGAGTAAAATGTTATTGCCAGCCACTCTAATCTATTTTGTTATATTGATCAAAATTATTAATATTGATAGCAAAATATAATTTTGGAACCGTTTTTTTTGCTCACTGCATTATAGATTTATAAAAACAGTTAAACTTTGGGAGAATGAACTGTTGGCAACTGCATTCTGACATGTAGCAGTAGCATAATGACTTAAATTTCATTATGAATAACTCAGCCTGCTATCTGCACCTGCTTGCTCTCCCCCCAGTTTAGAAAGAAGGAAACTGATATCGCCACTCTCAATGAAACTGATGTCACAAATGCTGAGGAAATGGTCTCCGCCCTAAAGCCAATGAAAGACGCCACCACTCTGATGTCTCAGGAGAAAAACCCCACGGTTTGTTTGATTGCTCCTGTGCACACAAAGCTCCTCCAGAACACAGAGCCCAACACAGAAGATTCACCATTGGTCCGGGATATTAAAAAGGCCATCCACGACAACCTGAGCAGTAGATAAACCAGTGAGGCAGAGAAAAACCTTCTCTATACCGCTTCTGCCCTTGACCCCCGGTTCAAGGCCTTACCCTTCCTTTCAGCGGACGAGAGAGAGCAGACATATGGCAAAGTGATTGCTGAGGCTGCATCACTAGATCCATCTGGAGAGGGCACAGCAGGATCAGAAGTGCTGGTATGACAAAAGGGCTCAACGGAGGGAGCTGAAACCGGGTCAGAGGGTCTTGATTTTACTCCCAACCAGCAGCAACAAACTGTTAGCCAAATGGCAGGTGTTGAGGAAGATGGGACCAGTGACGTACGAGGTGGCCCACCCAGACAAGGGAAAGGCATCCCAGGTCTACCACATCAACCTTCTCAAAGAGTGGAAGGAGCGTGAGCCGGCCAAGGTGTTAGTGGTGCGTCAGGTCAAGGAGGAAGATAGTGAGTCTGATTCTAACCTGCAACAGCTCCTCCAGCCAAAAACCCGTCATCTGGAGCACCTGCCCTCACAACACCAGCAGAAGTTGCAGATGCTGTTTCGGGAGATGCCTGGGCTGTTCCGGGATGGTCCAGGGCGAACAACACTGACCCAGCACACCATCCGTCTCCAAAAGGCAAACATTCCTCCCATTCGTCAGAAACCATACCGCATCCCAGAACGATTGGTGGGCCCCCTGAAGGATGAAGTCCAGAAGATGCTTGATCTCGGGGTGATCGAGCCATCGAAGAGTGAGTGGTCCAGTCCCATGGTAATGGTGCCTAAGAAGGATGGCTCTCAACGGCCCTGTGTTGACTTCAGGAAGGTTAATGCTGTCTCCTCCTTTGACACTTACCCCATGCCTCGCATAGATGACCTGGTGGAGCGTGTTGGGACTGCCAAGTACATAACCACGCTGGACCTTTGCAAAGGGTATTTGCAGGTTCCACTGGAGGAGACCTCAAAGCAGTACACCGCTTTCCGTACCCCATCAGGACTGTATCAGTTTACGGTTATGCCGTTTGGACTGCATGGAGCACCTGCGACGTTCCAAAGGTTGATGGATGCTGTTCTCAAAGGGTTTGAATCCTTCAGTGCTGCTTACCTTGATGACGTCATCTTCAGCCATTCCTGGGAGGACCATCTCCAGCATCTGAGACAGATGCTGACCTGCATCGAAGGCCGGCTTGACCCTCAATGCTCAAAAGTGTGAGTGGGCCAAGGGTGAAGTCCAATAACTGGGCTTCCAGCTTGGAGGGGGTCACATCCGCCCTCTTGTGGACAAGGTCGAAGACATTCGTAATGCCCAGCGCCCACGCACCAAGAAGCAGGTGAGGTCATTCGTAGGCCTCGTAGGGTGGTATTCTAACTTCATTCCACACTACTCCACTCTTGCCACCCCTCTGACAAATCTGACTCAAAAAGGAGAACCTAACCCTGTAAGATGATCCCCCGAATGTGAACAAGCTTTTACTGCTCTCAAGAATGCCATGTGTTCCTCACCTGTCCTCTCTAGTCCTGACTTTCAGAAGCGCTTCATGGTCCAGACAGATGCTTCTGATGTTGGCATAGGAGCTGTGTTGATACAAGGGGACGAGGGAGAGGAGAGACCAGTGTTGTACCTCAGCCGTAAGTTGGAACCCCGGGAGACCAGGTATTCAACAATTGAGAAGGAGGGCTTAGCCATTAAATGGGCTTTGGAGAGTTTGCGCTATTATCTCCTTGGAAGGGAGTTTGACTTAGAAACAGACCACAGACCTCTATCGTGGATCAACACAATGAAGGATCGCAATGCAAGGATCACACGTTGGTATTGTAGTGACAGTCAGTGGGGCTGTAGGGCAAGGCTGCTGCGCAGGCAGGGCTAGAAGTGAGTTAGCGGGGTCCATCTAGGAGCCATCATCCCCTCTCCAGCTGTGGAAGAGGTTTTCCGGCCGCAATCGGAGACCTCGCTGCACTGGGCTGGTGAACGAGACAGAGACTTCTTTGTGCCAGACCAGCGCTAAGCTCAGACCCTGGGGGAGGGTCTCGAGCCTCTGGGAAGCTAAGTATTTTAAATTCCTTTTTCTAATTGTGTGTGTCTGAGTAGTGAATGGTTGAGTGATCTTAAGTGTTTTTAGCCACAGCCAGTGGGGAATCCTGTTTGGGGTGAATCAGGGAGAACAGGAGGAGTTTGAAGGTTGGGTGCTGCCCTCTGCTTACCCTTGGGATACCTGGGGGGTTTGCAGTGTCCTAGCTTGTTGTGAGAACTGGTATTAAGACTTTAAGTGGTGTGTTGTTGCTGTGCCTCAGTGGTGTGTAGTGGTTGCCAGTGTTTGGTTCTTCCCCAATTCACGTGCATGAACAGTAATCAGTGGGGTAGTCCTACCCTTGGAGACTTATCCTGGCTCCTTTACAGGTTCTGAAGCAGGCTGCTTAATGAAATGTTCTAAATAAAGATTGTTATTGGTAACACCTTCTTCCTCTGCCTCATTTGTATTTAAAGGGACCCCCGAAGTGAAACATTTATTACAGTATCTTGACTTGCAACCCTTCAGTTTCAGGATCAGGCACAAGTCCGGCAAGACCAACCTGTTGGCAGACTACTTGTCTCGGCTGACCACCACGGTTGCGCCAGGAGAGGGGGGAGGTAATGTGGCAGTTTTCCCTGCCACTGGAGAAACACTACACCACCACACCACACCATCACTCATTCCACATACCACATGTTAGCCAGGTAGCATGCTATTGATAGGTTGGTGGGTGCACACACTAAGCTACATTTAACATCTTGGTATGTGTCCTGTGCTATTTTTCTCCCCCATAAAGTTACAGAAACACACACACAAACACAATGTTATGGTTTTGAGTTAACTCTTTATTATTTAAAGACTGTAAATCATGAGTGTCAGTGTCTAATGGTTTCTTTTTTCTTACCACAGTGCTTCCTGGTTCTGGGCAGTGACAAAAGACCCGAGTAGAGTTTGAGGCTGTCTTTTATAGTGCCTGTGTAGGAAACATGCTCAGGCCATCTGACTGCACCATACCAACTGATGGAGTGTTAATTATTTCCTAGTTTGGTTGAATGCTTTGATGTATCTAAAATGTAAATAGACTTTATAATGTTGTGATGTGAGAAATAACCTGTATGGTTAACTGACTATCTAATTGATTCCAATTGAAGATGGTGTGGTCCAGTGGGAGGGGCCTAGCCTTTAAATGAAGGGGATCTACACTGCCTAGTCAGTCAGAGAAGGGCTGTGGTGCGGTGCAGACCTAATAGAGCGGTTTTGTACATACTTTTTTTGGCATTTTTTTCTTTATTGTCTGCTACTGTCTTGAAAGACAATAAAACAATTCATTTTTTGTTGCACCAAACGGACTGTCTTGCTACCTTTTGTTTACTAGACTAGAAGGGATGTACCCAAAAAGTGAATGTAAGGAGCATTTATGGGTACAAGTCGGAAACCGGCCTACTTTACATATTTCAAGGGTGCTGAATCCAAAAAAAAAACGGTACCCGAGCAAAATTTTTAGTTTTTGACCTTCTAATTTGCATATCAAAATGGCCGCCAAACTGCGTGTCTTGCTCAGTCGTTGGACCATTTTCCCCAAGTTTTTTTGTAAGTAGGCATTCAAAGATGATGAATTAAGTGTCTAGATCTATAGTCTAGGGTCAGAGCAAGGATATAGTGGAGGCTCAGTGCCTTTTTATGTATGCAAAATACTAACTTTTAAGGTGAAATTAAGCATTATTTGTCATTTTTAAGGCCTACATAAATATTCAGTCAATATCACTCTTAAATGTTCCCAGTGTGTATATGATATGTGATGTATTACATAATAATTAAGAAAAACACCATTGCAATTTGTCTGAGAATTCATTTTTTTATGCAAACAAAGCATAATGCTCTTAATTCAAACATCAAAAAATGTAAGTGAATAGGGAAAAAAAAAACATGAAACTTCCCTTGAACAGTTCTACAGATCAGATCTTGTTTCTGTATATTTTCTTCCATGTTTCTAGCTGAATTGCTTTGCTTTCATCTGTCTTCTTCTGTATGTTCCATAGGTCACTTGTTTTGGTAAATTGTTTTTATACCTTTCTAGTTTGCTTGTGTGCCATTTGTCTTTGGAATTTCATTTTGATTAGTATTTCTTTCTGCAGTCATTTTCCAAGTTCTGTGGTTACCCATTGCCTTGGTATGCTTGAGGACTACAACTCCACATTTAAACAAGGACATTGGTCATCACTCTGACATGTACACATTGCAGTGCATAACAGCCCCAATTTTTGGCATTTGGCTGTAGGTGGCTGCAGGTGGCTGCAGGTGGCTGTAGGTGTCTATAGGTGGCTGTAGGTGGCTGCAGGTGGCTATAGGTGGCTGCAGGTGGCTATAGGTGGGTGCAGGTGGCTGCAGGTACCAAAGCGTGTGAAACTGTTACGATCCTCTTTGCTGTTAATTCACCTCAGGCAAAGGGTCCTCAGCGATGGGACTGACCATGCTATGTACTGATCTAAATATTCAAATTGGTACGTTTCATGGTGGTCTCTTTTTGAATATTTTTCCCTATTTACCTGGGGTTTTAGAGAACAAATGCTTAATTTGCAAAAAAAAAAAAAAAACATGAAATCCCAGACAACTTGCAATGGATTTTCTTTCTTTGTTATCATATAATATGGTGTACATCATATGTCATATCAACAGGGAAAATTTCAGAGTAACTTATTTAATATTTATGTCGGCCTTAAAAAATGACACAAATAATGCTTAATTTCACCTTAAAAGTTGGTATTTTGCATATATATATATATATATATATATATATATATATATATATATATATATACATAAAAAGGCACTGAGCCTCCACTATATCATTGTTTGACCCTTGACTATCGATCTAGAAACTTAATTTCCTCATCTTGATTGCCTACTTACAAAAAAGAAAATAGGAGGAAATGGTCCAATAACTGTGCAAGATGGGCAATTTGGCGGCCATTTAAATATGCAAATTAGAAGGTAAAAGACTCAAAATTTCACTCGGGTACCATTTTTTTTGGACT
Organism: Cololabis saira; assembly: GCF_033807715.1. Lineage (NCBI taxonomy): Eukaryota > Metazoa > Chordata > Actinopteri > Beloniformes > Belonidae > Cololabis > Cololabis saira. The sequence goes on along the minus strand of NC_084590.1, from coordinate 26,267,836 downwards.
CAGCACCCTTGAAATATGTAAGGTAGGCCGGTTCCCGACTTGTACCCATAAATGCTCCTTACTTCTTATAAAAGGCCTTTTTTCTGAAATCCGTCTAGACTATACCTTTTTGAGGGTTGAAGTACATTTTTTTTTTTACAGTTTTTCAGTTAGCCTTTTCGACTTACTACCCTCACTCTAGGTCAGAGTGTGACACAGCTGTAGAGTGCTTCTGTAGGTGTTTCCCCAGACCTCTACGCAGTAACATAGATATGGTAAGAACAGTGAACAGTATAGAGTATGTAATGATTTATGATCCAGAATGTGTCTTATTTTCCCAAGAATTGCAGTGCACTTTGCCAGCTTTGCTCTCACGTGACTTACGTGTGGTCTCCATCAGATTTTGTGGTCCAGGATTACACCAAGAAAATTAATTTCATTTACTTTTTCTATTTGTGTATTATCTGTTATTAGATCTATATGAGATTCTGTTTTATGTTTTCCAAACAACATAATCTTAGTTTTGCTCAGATTTAGTGATTCACCCAGAATGTGCCAAATTTGTGTGTTTTTTACCTCTTTGAAGGGAATATGGCTATAGAATACTTTGATGATTTGATGATACATGATTTCATAAATATAAAATCTTAATCCAAAAATCACTGTGCTCTGTCTGGGGTTCTCAGTGCGTCTCGCTCTATGCGCTGTGCAACTGTGCTTCAATGATCCAAGATGGCTGCCGTGCTCCAGAGTTTATGCTCAAAGGTAGGAGGCCAGAACGATGAAGTCTCGTTCAAGTGTAATATCTCGTTTGAAAGCTCACAACATTTAAAATGTCAACAAAGTTTACGTACTGTAAATTCCCATAAACCATGAGAAGTCAACAAAATGGCTGCGACCGACAGGATATGAAATGATGGTGCATGAAGCAGTTTCACCACTATGAAGGTATAAGCCGTGAATTTTGGTCAAGGAACGGTGTGGATAGACTGAAAATGACAATGAAACGGTAGGGAAATAAAATATACTGCTTTTGGTGAGAATAGCTTTGGGATTTGCAGACGTACCGTGTGATGAACACGCAATCTGATGCTGGCTGTGAAATGTGAATTTTGGCTTTGTCTGTTTTGAGATTAAGAGGCATTAAGTGGTCAGCCCAGAAAAGATTATGTTCGGTATTATCTGAAAGTGTAGCTTTTCTATTTTATATGATACCCACTACGTTGGGGTGGTTGATCTTGCGTTTTGTTGCGTTTTCTTGCAGGTGTTGCTCATGTTATAATAGGCTATTTAACACCTGTGCTAGGATTGTAGTGATAAATTAAGACTTTGTTTTTATGCCCCTTCGATCACCTTTTAGCACTTGGTTATAAGGAGATAGGTAATTATTTTTAATCAAGCCAACTCCTGCAGTGATAGCAATATTTGATTACTATTTTCACAGTCTCGAAACATGCCTAGTCATCAAACTGACTGTATGAAAGGCAGGGGTATACCCTGCACAGATCACCAGGCCATCACAGGATGATACAAAGAAAACCATACACATTAATTTCTCAATTTAAAATCACCAGTCAGTCCAACATGTATGTTTTTGGACTGTCGCTGGATAAAAACCCACATAAGCACAGGGTGAATACTCCACCCAGAAATGGCCTGACTGGGGATCTGATTTGAGCTGTGATTATCTAGATTTGAGGTGTGAATCACCATGCCACCGTGCTGCCCAACATAAAAGGTTCCATTACATATTTATTTAAAGGAGCATGAGGCTCCTTTTAAGAAATGAGACTCTCTAGCGCCACCCTTCGCCACGACGGCCGACGGGGGTACTGCAGCCAACAGTGAAGCCGGCACGGGAGAACGGGGAGAACGTGCATGCAGCGTCATGTGACGTCACATCCGCCGCCCAGCGCGGGAAATTCGGAGTCCGAATTGCAGCACATTTTGCAGCACACAGCCTGTTCAAGGCAACGGAGAGATACACTAGAGGGCTCATTCTTTTTGGTTTGGAACGCTTCATCTGACATTATTACTAGAAAACTTAAAATGTATACTAATTTTTTTCATAAATCCTGCCTCAAGCTCCTTTAAGTATTTCAGCAAATTAAAAACAAAGAGAGAGAGCGAGAAACAAAAACCAAAAACACAGCAGTATGTCCACTGCTGGGTGTCGGAGTCCTACTGCAGGATAAGCTGCACAGAGCACCTGAAATAAGCTTGGTTAAAATCACTCATTAGTAATATCATGGACCAATATTTTTCACGGCTGAAAGTCATCCTCAGTTTTTGCCGTAAGACTGGATCTATAGCTACAGTAGCAAAGAAAAACAACAGAATAATACCCATTTGTATGGAGATAAAACAGCTATGATACTGTAATTGTTCCTTATGTGCCCTTACTACACATCCTTTTGTTTCTGACGGATTTTCAGCTGTAGCGTCTGGACCTGTACAGTCCTGGGCTTGTTATCTTGTATGTTAATGCTCCTACTACAGAGGCTTCTCTCAGCTGGCGTGAGAATGACTTCAGAACAGACTAAGATTTCCATTCAAGGGCAAACAGGCAATTAATATTGAGTGAATTCAGCAAGATTTTTGCAGCAAACACACATACACTGTTACAATTTTATATTAAAGCTGCAAGCAGCGATGAACGGGCCCTCGCACTCACGGCCACCGCCCCCATAAGCATATCAGAAATGACACCACCCACGACTTCCTATGTCAAACCATTCAGAAGTTATAGCAGAAAAAAGGGACAACCAATCAGAAGAAGGGGCGGGGCTAATTCAGGCCAATGAAGGTCAAGGACTCCATACAGAATCTGATGACACCACCCACGACTCTCTATGTCAAACCATTCAAAAGTTATAGCAGAAAATCGGGACAACCAATCAGAAGAAGGGGCGGGGCTAATTTTCGCCAATTATGGTCAAGGACTCAATACCGAGTCCGATGACACCACCCACGACTCTTTATGTCAAACCTTTCAAAAGTTATGGCAGAGAAAAGTATTCTAGTGGGCGCTGTTGAGCCGTTAGGCCACGCCCATTAATGCAAACCATGAAATATCAAATGTATCGACAGGCCTGGCTTTTCTTTAAGTTGCGACATGATACAGGTGTGTACCGATTTTTGTTCATGTACGTCAAACCGTATTATGGGGCTTGAGGCGCAAAGTTTTTTCTGTCTGAACCAATCAGATGAAGGGTGGGCGCGCTTTTTGCCGTCTAGCATCGCCACGGTAACGCTTTTGAAAGAGAAAAGTAATGCGTGGTGTCGGAGGATGGAGACGCACGTTTTGATGTATAACACACCTGGGTGCACGTTACGTTCGGGCCGTATTAATG